>NW_006780388.1:1347081-1369756 GCF_000442215.2 Lipotes vexillifer
TGCTGAACTCAGTGCCTGCAGCCCCAGGCTGGACTCCCTCCGCATCCTGAGACAGCCACGCCAAAGTGCGCCCTGTCCTCTGTCTGCAGCCTGCAAAGCAATTCCATCAGTGACCTGGGAGTGGCAGCGCTGATGGAAGCCCTCTGCACCAACCAGATGCTCCTCAGCCTCAAGTAAGTCCCTGCCTCCCTCTCCATCTGAGAGCGTCCCTTTGGCCAGGGGGTCTGAAGGGACTTTGGAGCGTGGAAGGAAAGGCTGGTGCTGAGAAGCCCACACCCCTACCCCCAGGGGCCTGTGATGGGGAAGATCTATGGTTGGGCAGCTTGGCTCTGGAGTCTGGCATCCTGTGCTCCCCCTGCTCACTGGAGAGGCAGGGACAGCTCTGGCCCTCAGCTGGCTGTATCTGCAGCTCCCTTCCTACGGGCAAGCCTGTAGGCCCCCAAGCATGCTGGCCTTCCCCTCCCTTCACACCTCTGAGGTCCCGTCATCTTATCCTCTTCCTCCTGGACTGTCTGTCCTACTGCTGACAGTCCTGGGGGTGTGTGGGGACATCCGGCTGGTGAGCCGTCGGAGGGGGACTTCCTAGAGCAGGCTCTTCCCACCTTGGCCCAGGTTCCACCTGGGGCTCTCAGCTTCTCACAGCCTGAGCACCTGGCAGGCCTCCCCTGTCAGTCAGCAGTTCACGGTCCTCTTTCCTCAGCCTGCGAGAAAACTCCATCAGCCCGGAGGGAGCCCAGGATCTGGCTCGCGCTCTCCGCACCAACAGAACCCTGAAGAGCCTGGAGTACGTGAGGGGGGCAGGCTGTGCTTCCTAAGGCTCTTGATGCCACCCAGGGCCTCACTCACCCAGAGCTGGGAGTCGATGGCAGACCCTTGGCGCCCCCGCCATTGTGCGAGAAGAACCTGGTTGGTGGGGGGACTGGGAGACCTGCTGCCCAGTGGCAACCCTGACACAAGTCCCCAGCTCTATGTCGTAAATTACAGGAGAATGAAGTGAGTGGCAACACTCTCCCTGCCCTGACCCCCCTGACCCCCACTCCCTGGCAACAATATATGAGCAAGTGGGAGGGGCTCCCAGAACAGGGATCAGGAATGAGTGAGTCCCCAGGCAGCTCTGTCACCTCCTGGCAGGTGACCTGTCACGGAAGCTCACTGAGCAGAGCCTGCCCCCTGCCCCCCACCCACCGTGGGCTTGCCAGGATGCAGTTCAATGGTCCAGGACACATGCTGGGCACAGCACCTGGTACATTCAAGTACCCCAAGAACGTTAGCCAGGCTATCCCAGGAGACACGATGAAGTCCTGGGGTGGGGGGTCGGGGACAACACGGCAGAGGTCTGGATCCCCCAGTGAGCAAGAACGGGGGCTGCACTGCCAGCTCCCGCTCACTTGCCCCTGTTCCCCTCCTCCCAGCCTAACAGCCAACCTGCTCCACGACCAGGGCACCCAGGCCATCGCAGTGGCAGTGAGAGAAAACTGTGCCCTCACATCCCTTCAGTGAGTCTTTGACGCACCCTCCCTGCCCTGTCCATTTGTCCGCTCACAGAGCTGCAGGACCACACTCAAACCAGGGGAGGAAGAAGGCCAAGTCCAGCTTAGGGCCCCCCACCACCCCACCAGCAACATGGCCTCAGGGCCTTTAGGCTGTGCCCTGCCCCCTGCTCTGCTCCCTGGGGCCGATCCACGGAGAGAGGCCAACGGTGGGAGGTGTGTGCCCACGCTGTGCTTCTGTCACATGCTTCATGCAGGGCCACCTGGAGTCTACTTGAGCCTGTCCCTGTGCCCTCCACTAACCAGAGTGCACGTAGGCCCCTTGGGACTAGCTTGAGGGGGGCTGCAGGCATTCTGCCCACCTTGGTCAGGACCTCGTCCTTCAGGGACCCCATTCCCTGTGGACACTCTCCCAGGAGAAGCCCCTTCTTTCTGGAGCCCCTAGGACCTCCTGGGCTCTGCCCTGGGTCACACAGTCACGTGTGTGTGTCTGCCCAGCCTGCAGTGGAACTTTATCCAGGCCGGCGCCGCCAAGGCCCTGGGACAAGCACTACAGCTCAACACGAGCCTGACCAGCCTTGAGTAAGTGGGGCCTCCGCAGGGGGGGAGAGGGGGCAGGGAAATCTGCAACCTCGGTGCCCACCAGGTGCAAGGCTCACACCCTCAGCACACAGCCTCCTCTGCTCTAAGGCTAGCGGGCAGGTTTCCATCTCATCTGCTATTTTAAAAAAAGCAGCTTTGTTGAGGGCTTCCCTGGTGGCGCAGTGGTTGAGTCCGCCTGCCGATGCAGGGGACATGGGTTCGTGCCCCGGTCTGGGAGGATCCCACATGCCGCAGAGCGGCTGGGCCCGTGAGCCATGGCCGCTGAGCCTGCGTGTCTGGAGCCTGTACCCCGCAGCGGGAGGGGCCGCAACAGTGAGAGGTCCACATACCGCAAAAGAACCCCAAAAGACAAAAAAACAGCTTTGTCGAGATATAATACACCCATTTAAGGTGTACACGTCGCTGGTTTCTAGTATATTCACAGAGTTGTGCAATATCACTGCAATCAATTTTAGGACCTTTCAATCACCCCAAAAGAAATTTCATACTCATTAACAGTCACTCCCCATTCCCCCACCCCCAACCAAGTCCCCCAGTTCCCTAATCTACTGTCTCTATGGATTTACCCGTTTTGGACATTTCATGTAAATGAAGTCTTTCGTGACTCACGTCTTTCATTTAGTATAATGTTTTCAAGGTTCATCTGCATTGCAGCATGTATCAGTACTTCATTCCTTTTTATGAGTAAATAATATTTCACTGCATGGATAGACATGTTTATCCACTCACCCACTGATGGACACTTGGGTTGTTTCCACTTTTTGGCTATTATGAATAATGCTGCTGTGAGCATTTATGCGGAAGTTTCCATGTGGACACATGCTTTTAATTCTCTTGTGTGTACATCTGGGAGCAGAACTGCTGGGTCAGATGGTCACTCCATGTTTAACCTTTGAGCCTCATCTGCTTTTCATGCTGAATACTTCTCCCTCAACTTCCAAGATATTCCTTGTCTGGCTGGTCCTCCCGTTTGACTCTGAATATGGTACTCCTCAAGGTTCTGTCCTGGGTCATCTTCCCTTGAATGATGTCTCTTTCTAGAAGCTCCTCCTCACCCAGGGTTCCAATTCCCTTCAAAGTCCTGGTGGCCCCCACATCTACAGCTCAGACCTCTCTCCTGAGCTCCAGACCCACATGTCCACTGCCCACTCCACTTCCCCACTGACTTATCTCCCCAAGTCTGCTTCTTGGTTCCTCACCTTGTGAGGGGATCCAGCAACCAACCGTGCAAGCTAGAAACATCGCCTTCTCACTTCCCACCTCCACCCCATCTCCAAATCCTGTCAATTCTTCCCCCAGTGTTCCACCCACCCACCCTCTACCCTCACGGCCACTGTCCAGGCCGCCAGCAGCACTCACCTGCATCACTGCCACAGCCTCCACATCCGTCCATCCTCATACTGCTGGCCAAAGATCTTTCCCAAACGTAAATCTGTTCCCATCCTAGATAAGATGTTTAAATGGCTGCCTGGTGCCTGCAGAGTGAAGTCCAACCCTTAGCGTGGCTTCCAAGGCCCCTAAAGATGTTTCCTTTGCACCCCCTCGGCCTAATTACACACTCCCAACAACTCAACTCGATTTCTTTGGGTTCCTTAGACGTGCCAGGCCCTCCCCCCTCTCTCACCTGCAGGTTTGGTTTAGACCTATTTCTGCTGGGCAGCCTCTGTGACCACACTGGGGAAGGAGACTCCACAGGGCCCTCCCAGCACCCTGCAGTTGGTAACTCTCATCTCATAGGTCTCCCCACCTGAGTTCCAAGAAGCTGGAACTGGGCTTGCTGGCACCCAACATACTCAAATGTCTGTTAAAATTATCACTGCAAATTGCTCCTTCAAACATACCAACGACCACTTGAACTAAACTCTTAATCATTTATTGCTCCAGGGCCTGCCACTTTCCTCCAATGTGGAGGGAAAGGGGGGAAAAAAGATGTAAAACACTGACCAGCAAGAATGGCCCGAGGATTGAGCGCTTTTTCTGGATGGCTTTGCAAAGCACACCAAGCTCTTATTGACAGTATGTCCACATGTCCCTTTTCTGGTTTGGCTCTGACGGTCCAGACTCATGCAGACCCCAGACCCCTGAGCACATGCATTAGGTGGCCACGGGGCTGCAGTGGCCACACAGGAGGCACAGTGATCCCCAGGGTGACCCCGGGAAGATGGTCTGCTATGGTGTGTGTGGTCTGATTTAAATCTAGAAGGTCCACGCTCAGCATGTCCTGCCACAGCGCTGGCCCCTGTTCCATGCACCCAGAGTTCAGGCTCTATGTTCAGTTTACAGGAAAACGCCATTGGGGACGAAGGCGCTTCTGCAGTGGCCAGTGCGCTAAAGGCGAACACAGCCCTCACTGCTCTCTAGTAAGTCCTGATATGTACAGCAGCCCAGGAAGCTGGCCCTTAACCACCCTTTCACATTAACCGTCGTTTTTGTTTCCTAGTCAAGGAAGGTGGGTTTGATTTTCCTAATATTAGCAACTGGGTCACTGGACATCTAGAAAGAACTAGGGGTGCAGGGAGTATTACCCCCCAAACTCTCCAGGAGACCACCTCTACTTCCTATATCCATAGCATCCAGATCCCTGTCTAGCATCAGTGCAGATAGGAGATGCAGCGTTCTTTGGACAGACTAGGGCCAACAACTTTCAGTGCTATTTCACCACTTTCAGCCCTAAGTCAAGGGGTAGTGGAAATGAAGGGCAAGTATGGATGCAGTTGGACCTGGGTGGGTGTGAGGGCCAGAGAAGCTGCCTGTCTGTGTTGACTGCATCTCCTTTTACAGTCTCCAGGTGGCCTCCATTGCTGCCCCTGGGGCCCAAGCACTCGGGGAGGCCCTGGCTGTGAACAGAACCTTGGAGATTCTTGAGTAAGTATTCCAGTCTCTGGCTACAGCCTCTTGCCCAAATAAACCAAGATGTTGACTCGAAATGAATAGATATGGAAGGGGGAAATGTACACGGAAACTCCCAAATCATTTAAATATCTTCATGTAGATCGGGCAGGCCCCAGCTTCCCCAACCCCATGTCACCCCTTTTCCTGGGAGTCACTTGTTGGTCCTCTCCTTGGCCTTGCCCAGGCTGAACATGTTCCCAGGCCTGAGGTGGCCAGTGGCCACTGACCCGGTCTGTGAGAAGATCAAACCTGGGGCCCCAATCTCTGTGGGGCTCTCAGGATGTCTGGGTCATCCCTGCTCCTGCAGTTCTGTGGCTCTGAGCACACGGGCACCGCTGGATGGAGGGTTGCCGCTCCGGTCTGGGCCCAGCTCTTTCTTTGGAATGAAAACGGAGGATAAGCGTTCCAACACCACCAGGTTGGGCCGGCCACCAGGTTGGGCCGGCCTCACCCCTCCCTGCATCCTGCTCCCCAGAGCCAATTTCCATTCTGTGCTCAGGAGTGAGGAAGGAGCAACCTCACTGTACTGCCACCCCTCCGTGGTTACTAAGTAACTCATGCTCACCTGAAGAGGTACTGTGTTCACCTCTCAGCTGTCACTGTGCCTTAGGGTTCCCGTCTTTCCCAACAGCTTAAGAGGAAATGCCATTGGGGTGGCTGGAGCCAAAGCCCTGGCAAATGCTCTGAAGGTCAACTCAAGTCTCCGAAGACTCAAGTGAGTGGTTGTATAGACCTACCTGCGCCTTAAAACAGCAGAGTTCTTCTCTTCTGGAACCTCCCCCGTGGCATAAGACGCGCTTGATTTCCTCTGTAGCTGCTTCCTTCCGAGTACAAATAGCTGACACTATTCTGATTACTATAGTCCATATTGTGGATGGGTTTGTTCACTTCTGCATTTTTGGTCTTATGTCCTCCATGGCACCTGGACGAGACAACCTGGCAGCCTGCAGACACAGGTCTCGGGGTTAAATGCCACTTCGCTGTTGCTATGGCGCCTGTGGACAAATCAGTCTCAGACAAGATAGTGCAGTGCTGCTTCCTGGGGAGTGTTCTTCTGTCCTGAATGGCTCACTGTGGTGTCTCCATCTTTTCTCTACCTAGTCTCCAAGAGAATTCCTTGGGAATGGATGGGGCGATATGTGTTGCCACCGCACTGTCTGGAAACCATGGGCTACGGCACATCAAGTGAGTGGGGCTCGGCAGCATGTGCCTGTTCCTGCCATCCTTGGTCACCCTTAGAACTGCTCCCAGGGCAGACAGACCCTGCCTTCTGCCTGAGTCTCGGAGCCAGCCGACTCCCAGGCCCCTCAGCAGCTCTGCAAGGGAACTCAGTATAAGAGGGAGCCATGCTGAGCCTTGTCCACAGGAGGAATCCTGGAAGCACAAAGGTTTCACACTGGGTTCTGCATTTTATGTAGTGACCATCTGTGCTTTACTAATGAGAATCTTCAGGCCTCCAGCCTTTCAGTCTATTTCTCAAGCCCTGTCTTAATCCTTCTCTTCTAGTCTCCAGGGAAATCACATTGGAGAATCTGGTGCCAGGATGATCTCAGAGGCTGTCAAGACAAATGCCTCCTCGTGCACTGTTGAAATGTGAGCAAAACAAGTTCTTGGTGGACCAGGCAGAAGAACGGCAGAGACACAGCTGGAAGCTTTCCAACAAAAAAACCACTTTCCAGGGTGCCTTCCTGTGTTCCGGGAATGATGCTGACCTGCAGGAGAGCTGGTCTCCTGCAAGGAGGCAGGAGTGGCGCTGCCAAAGGAGGACACAAGCACCTCTCCTGGTCCAGGGTCAGTCCAGGCAGGGGAGCGATGAACACTGTGCTACAGCACAAGGAAAGGAGGGTCTTCCTCCAAGAGGATCAGGGACAGGCCTCAGAACTCAGCAAGTAAGAAGCCAGTCGGAGCCATTTATATCCTGAGGTCTTCATGTGCCCCTACTTTTTCTTATCATTACTGCCCTATTCCACTGACCTGGCAAAAATCATCCCCCTCACTCTGAAATGAGTTGCCATCTTCAAGCCCATGAAGAGTATCAATCTGGCATCCGTGACAGAGGGGACCTCTCTTTCTTTTCTCAAGACGAAAAACAGGTTTTAGGAGTATGATCCTTAGAGTCATATGGAAAAATTATGAAAAAATTTTAAAGAGAAATGAAGGCTTCAATTATAGGATTCTGGAGACAGACAAAAAAAGTTCTCCAAGGTTTTTGCCATCTTTTACCCATTACAAAATCTCTGATTTTGTCCGCTATATGTCATTTGGAATCTGGCATAGTGGTTATCAACGGCACATTAAATGTCAATGCCATAATATATATTAGGCTTCCCAAAGCACTACTGTGGCTACAGCCTCCCCGTAAGGGCAAGAAAGCCGAGCTTCCATGTGGCATAAATTCCCTCAGATATCTGTCCGTGTTGAAAGGAAAAATATTCCAAACGGACATCACAGCTCTCATCAACTAACTAACCAAGGAAAGTGCTTATGAAAATTATAAAATAATTATCACTTTTAAATTTGAATAGGAACTATGTTCCAAATGTTCCTTTAAAAATGAGTATTTGGGGGCTTCCCTGGTGGCGCAGTGGTTGAGAGTCCACCTGCCGATGCAGGGGACAGGGGTTCGTGCCCCGGTCTGGGAAGATCCCACAGGCCGTGGAGTGGCTAGGCCTGTGAGCTATGGCCGCTGAGCCTGCGCGTGCATAGCCTGTGCTCCTCAATGGGAGAGGCCACAACAGTGAGAGGCCCGTGTACTGCAAAACAACAACAACAACAAAAAGAGTATTTGGAGCAAGAATCATCATTGGATGATAAAACCATGGATGAAAGCCTATTGAGGAAGAAAATCACACAGTCTCAAAGTATCACCCCACAGAGGGGTATTTACAAAGGTTCCTTAAAAATGGAGACATTTTGGGACTTACCTGGTGGCACAGTGGTTAAGAATCTGCCTGCCAATGCAAGGGACACAGGTTCCCCTGTGTCCCTTCCCCTGGCCGGGGAAGATCCCACATGCCACGGAGCAACTAAGCCTGTGTGCCACAACTACCAAGCCTGAGCTCTAGAGCCCGCGAGCCACAACTACTGAGCCCACGTGCCACAACTACTAAGTCCACATGCCTAGAGCCTGTGCTCCGCAACGAGAGAAGCCACTGCAATGAGAAGCCCGTGCACCACAACAAAGAGTAGCCCCTGCTCGCCATAACTAGAGAAAGCCTGCACACAGCAATGAAGACCCAACACAGCCAAAAATAAATAAATTTATTTTTAAAAAAAAGACATTTTGCAAATGCTGCCTTAGCAAAGTGATTGAACTTAACATCACTCATAATGGGACAAATGGACACCATGTGCCCCCAGTGTGATGCACTGAGAAGGACACATCACTGACTTATTTTATGCTTGCCAAAAATGTCTACCTGAATCTAATCATGAATGAACAGTCAGACAAAATCCAAATGGAGGGGCATTCTGGGGAAAAAAAAGGAAAAACTAGCCTGACCTCTTAAAAAACGTCAACATCATGAAAAATACAAAAGGCTGGGGACTATTTTAAACGAAAGGATATTATTAAAGAGTCATAACAACTTAAGATCTTTGATTGCATGCTAGACTAGAGGGAAAAAATCAGCTATAAAGAACATTATTTGGAAGTTGGGGACATTTGAACATAGGTCTAGTTATAGTCTTTACTGGATTACTGGTTTTGAAAGATATTTTTGCTGGGTATAGAATTCCAGGGTGACAGTTTTTTCTTTCAGCACTTTCAAGATGTTGCTATACTATCTTCTGGTTTGCACTGTTTCTGGCTAAGTTGAGAATGTGACAGACAGTAGTTGCAGTAGCCAAATGCTAGAGAAAGCTGTGCCTTTGCAGGAACCTAGCACTGGAGAAAACTCAGGGGCCAAAGCAGTGGAGAAAAAAGTGTGCTCTCCAGGAACTTCGAAAGCCAGCCACACTGGGAATTGGAAGTAAAGGCCCCTCTTCTCTCCTTCAAAGTCTCTCTAGCACTCTACTGACAGGCTTAACATCTTGCTGGCTAGCAAAGGAGAGATATTTACAACGAATAGCTCCACTATCACAGAGCAGGCCAAAAGGTGAATTTGGAGCTGAGGCAATAAATTGATAATCAACACAATGGGATTTTGGGGGTCTTTTTTGTATTCCATTTTGGACAAACATGCCCTGTGTCTTCAGGATCAGTAATGTTTTCTTCTGCAGTGTCTAATCTGATATTAATCTCAGCTTGCACAGTTGTCCTCTCATTTTTTTAAATCTCTAGCAGTACTGTGTGAGATTTTCTTTCCATCTTCCGTATCTCACAACCTGCTCATGCTTTCCTCTACTGTCTGAATATATGGAATATAGTTATAACTGTTTGAACGTCCCTTTCTACTAATTCTATCAACTGTCATTTTTGTGTCATTTCTTGGTCTGTTTCTTGACTTTTCTTATTATACCTGGTAATTTTTGATTTGATCCCAGACATTGAAAATTTTATCTTGTTGGGTATTGACTATTTTCATATTCCTTAAAATATTCTTGAGCTTTATTCTGGGACACAATTACCTAGAAACAGTTGGAGCCTTTCAAAACTTGCTTTGAAGATTTGCTAGTCAGGATCAGTCATCCTTTAGTCTAGGGCTACTTTGACTCAACTTCTAAGGCAATGTCTCAGTATTCTGGGTACTCTACCTGATGCCCAAGTCAAGAGAACTGTTTTGGGCCGTATCTACAATCGACACTATAGAAATCCAGGTGTAAAAGACCATGAAATCAGCCTTAGCCTTCTTACCCCAAATAGCAGCACCAACCCAAATGGTTATCTGGTGTATATGTTTTCAATATACAACACATATTTAAGCAGAATGGCTCCTAATGCAAACTTTGCTTCATCGTTACACACACAGTCACTCCCTCCCTCTCTCTCTCCCACAGACTCAACCCCTCTCATTCCACAAGCTAGTTCCCTTCAGTTAAAAAGCCATGTTCATTTTCCTCTTTAAAAAAAAAAAAAAGGCCCTCTGCCCCTCCAAAATGTTCTTTGATCCCACTCTTCCCTGGCTCTGCCTTCCCTTTTCACTTATGACCACCCACTTTCTAAATAGTCATCAATACTCACTTCAAATCCCAACCTCTCTTCAACCCTCACCTGCTATCTTGCTTTTCCTTGTTGAGGTCACCAGAGATTTCCTAACTGTCCATTTCAGTGACTTCTCTGACTCAAGCTCACTTATAGCAAGGACCTCACATTGTTCACCTCTCCCTTCTTGGGAAATTCTCCCCTGCCCTGGATTCCATAACATTACCATCTTCCAATCCTTCCACCTTCTCATTACCACTCTTTGAAAAACTAAACGTATTTCTCCTGATTATTAAAGGAAAAATACATTCACTTTAGAAAATCTAGAAAATACTTTCCCAGTCTCTCCTGGCTCCTTGTGGACTCGCCCCTTAGACACAGGCGTTTCTCAGGCTTCCACCCTTAGCTCTCTTCTCATCCCACGTGTTCTCCCCTGAGGAATCTTATACACAAATGATTCTCAAACCTGAATCTCCAGCCCTCATCCCTTTCCTGCCTGTACATTTATCTTTTCAAAAAATTCATTTTCATCAGGACAAAATTGTAGTAATACACAGTTTAAAAAGTCAGAGTACTAGGCTTATAATGGGAAAGAACAATCTCCTGTCCTATTCCTCCCTTTCCTGAATACCTCTCCACCCCAAAGCTAAATGTCATACATACACTAGTTCTTGTTTTATCATTTTAGAGATTATCTATTAACTTTCTATTATGGGAAATGACACTTGTACATGTATCACTGTATGTCCCCACTTTCTGTTTCTCCATCCTTCCAATACAGTTACAGCATGATTCTTGGGTAAATCATTATTTAGTGTTTATTTTATGATTTTATTACTACTGATGATCACCGCTGAGCCATTTTCTTCCTATATAATTTATTGTCCTTTCTAAAATTAAAAGTTGCATCATTTTAAACTTTCTATGTCACTACTGCCTAATTTTTCCAAACGATCTAATAGAAAAGTAAAATCTGAATACTGTTTCCTACAGCCATATCGGTTATCCTGTCAGTTCCATTTTCCCCTAATGACATTACTTCTTGAGCCCTTTGTCTTCCTGCTCCAGTCGCATCCTTATAGAAAGGACTTCTGTTCTGGGTAGGAGGCAGAAGCTTTTAGTTGACTTCCAATTCAGCCAGTCCCTTGTTCTAGCACACATGAGTCCCCTGGGCCAATCTAACAGTTGTGATATTTATGCAGTATGCTGCTAACCTAAAGGGACACACCTTCCTTTCAGACATTTGACACTGATGTTACAGTTTAAAATACTAGTGAAAGATATCTTGTATTTCTTCTTCCTGCCCCAGATAAAAGGGAAACAGTTCTTCAGAATTCCCAATGGACATCCTTGATGGTTATCCCCACCAATAAAAACTGAGGACTTAAAAAGTTCCTTTACATTTTCTGCCAATACATGTATTTTAAAGCATTTTAAGAGGTCCTTTGATTACACAGCAAAAAAACAAAAAAAGCTGTCAGCAATGATCTAAAAGCTAGTTTTTCATTGACCTAATCACACAATCTTCTCTGGGGCCTGAGTCTGCTCTGCTGCTTGACCAAAACCAAATGACACCAAATCGTAAGGCTCCTGCACACATCTGACTCCCGGATCTCTCAGAGCAACAGAAGTACATTAATAATTACGATCCATACTTGAAGCTCCTTTGTTGAAAGACGCTGCTCAAGTAAGGAAACATCAGACCACGCAAGACTCTGCACAAAGTCAGTTAATCAAGGGATGAGGGATGACAAGAAGCAGGTGAGACAATGACTAGCCGCTGCAGCTCTTGCCTCCACCTGTGGACGTGTTATCTGTGGTTTGGGTTGGGCTCCCATGTTAATGCCCATTAGAAGAAAGCATCACATAAGGGAAACAGAAATATAGTTTTTGTTTTTTAAAATAAAAGTCAGGTCAGACTCAGGTAAACCAAAGCTATGTCATTCAAGGAGATGCAATGACTCTCTTGTGCCTTAAAAGCCACAGCATCTGAGGAGGTAATGTGGCTCCCGATACACCTCTTCCCTGTTAGCTTATCGTTTCAAAGATGGCACATCTCAAATTACTGGTGAATTAACTGAATGCTGAATGTTTTTTTATAAAAAGGGGGTAATCTCTTATGTAAAATTGAGGGAAAGACAGAGAAAAAAGCAAAGATAGAAATAACTGTCACATAGTCTCCTGAAATTCACATGTAATATAATAACCCATGAACTCTTCTTGAACAAGTATGTATATGTTATGGTACAAATAAATAATTATACTTTCAAATAAAACAATAATATAAAAATATGGTATTAAATAAATTTATTAAGAGAGAACTTCACAAGTCATCTGACTTTATAAGAGAAATCAATGAAAACTCTGTGCTTTCCATATTAACAAGACAAAACCAAACTCCACCTATCTGTCACTTCTTTCACAGAAGGGAAATTCTTCTAGTGCTATTCCATCAAATTCAATTCTGGTTTTTTTTTTTAGGTCAGAAACATGAATCCGTACCAAAACTTTTTCCTAAATTTGCTCCTTCCTAAGGCGGAATGTCAGCCTTCTGAGAGAAAATGTAGTATATATGATCTGGAGCATCGATCTGTTGCCTGATTTTCAAGAAAAGCTAGTTTTCATCTGAGTTAGCTGACTTTCCTTCAGAAAATTTTAGTTAGTAAAATACATTTAAAGCTTGGTATTAAAGCTTTATTAAAGCTTGGTATTAAAGCTTGGTGAGCATGCAGAAGAAAGAAAATAAAGGCTAGAATCAAAAGCTGATCTAAAATAAACATTCTGAACTGTATGTGATGAGACACTCCCCCACAACTCCTGAAATGAGTCCTGTGCCCAGTTCTAGCCCCAGGTCTGGACTCGAAGGTCCGGCTGACTTTTAGAGGAAAAGTATGACAAAAATAATGGGCAAGACTTACACAGCGTTGGCTGTTATTTCTCAAGGTTTTGTGCTGTGGATGTGCATCACTAAGAACACATGCATTCCCCAAGTTTTAGGAGATAGATAAGGGAAAAAAAATCATCTTTGGGGTTTGCTCCGGTTCTTGTTTAAGCTTTGGAGTGTGTAGAGTAACACACAGGAGGCTAAAGCGGAAACAGGTTTTGCTTCATTAACAATGAGTCCTGCTGGCTTATCTAACAAAATGCCTATTTCCTTCTGACCCTTTAATTTCCCCTTTACCTACAAATCTGAGGGTTTTCAATCTGCCTGGGTCCCTTGGCAAGAAGGTCAGAAGTCATTGTCACTCTCATCCAGGGGCTCAGGTTTCCGGACTCTTTGACTGGGCTTAGCTGGTGAGAGAGCAATGCTCTCGTCCTCCAAATCATCATCGTCTTCATCATCCTCCATGTCAATCTCACTGTCCTCTGAGTCTTCCTACAGGAAAAGACAGCAAATACAGCTGAGGGTCCCGTCCTGCTACTGACATCATGTCAGCAGAGACCCTACCTTGCTTTTTTACTAGTTGCTCAATAACCAGCAACACCCACATGAAGGAAGAGCTTGCCAGAGTAGCAGTCAGGCTGTGGGGGTATAAGAACAGGGCCAGTGTCTATATACTGCCGGCTGAAAAACATATATAAATGTGTCTTCCAACCAGTAACCCTCAAACACCAACAGGCAAGCCAAGGCTGGAGCTGCAAGGTGGCTTTCCCGCCGCCGTCTCAGGAGCACCACTGGATGTGCACAGAAGCTCAATGGAGGCCCAGAGACCCACCTGTGGACAGCAAGAAGGGCAGGGGCTTGGTGGGGGTTGCTTATTTGGGCTTTTGGATAGAAAGCCACTCAGGAAATGGGTGTAAGGAGCAAAATAAAAGACATTCTCTCTTTCAACATCTAGATCAGGGTGACCAACTCAACCAGCTTTTTCATACTGCAAGTCCCGTATCCCCAGTAAACCAGGATGGTCAGTCACTCTATAGAGACCACTCCCACCTGCACACATACATGCTGCAATCTCCTTCTTCTTAAAAACACAAAATAAAAAACCCTAAAATGTAACCCCACCTTCCTTTGCAGCTACTCTGCCCTGTTCTCCTGTGGCCTCACAGCAAACCCCCTGAACGAGCCTGCACTCACGCTATCCCTGCTGGCTCTCCTCTTGCTGCCCTCTAAGCACCCACTAGCCAGGCTCTCACCCCCCCACCCAAGTCCCCCAAGACTGAAACGTTCAATGGACTCAGATCCTATGGGTAATTCTCCGGCCTCCTGTTTGACCCATGGCTGCATCTGACACAGGACTGCTCCTCGTCCCCCAGAACCCCCTTCCTGTGCTCCAGGCCCCCTCCTCTCAGGTGCTCGCCCCACCTCACTTCCTTGTCTTCTCGGTAGAGCCTGCCTGACCGGCTTCCTCGCCCTGACCTCTGCAATACAGGGTCGGCCTTGGGCCTCCTCTCCTCCCTTTCTACTCTCTCCCCGAGCAATCACATCTATCCTCATGGTGGTCTTTGGATGGCTCCCCCAAATTCAATCTCCAGATCAGACCTGACCCTTGAAGTCCTCAACACCAGCATGTGGACATCTAGCAGGCAGCTCACACTGAGAATGTCCAAAACCAGACTCTTGATCTGCTCTCAAGTCCCTTCCTCAGGTCTGCCCCCCTCAGGAAATGAAAACTATGCTTTCAGCCAATTAAGCCACAACCAGGGCATCTCTCTCTTTCTCTAACACCTCATGTCCAATTAACAAAACCTAATGGTTCTCACCTTAGAAACATCCAGAATCTGACCACTTCTCACCAGTCTGCTGCTACCGCCAGCCTCACTCTGAATTAGACCCCTACAAATGCCCCCACCTGGTTCCTCTGAAACTCAGGTCAGCTTTCCTGGGTCTCCAGCACCTCTCCGCTACACTCAGAGAGCACAAGCCCTCGTCACATCCTGCAAAGCTGTGCGTGGCCCCTGCTGCCTCTCCTGCTGCTCCTGCCCCAGTTCGCTCACTCCCAGTCACGCTGCCGCCTCCGGCCCTCGAATTCAGGAACCACGTTTCCTAGTCCTCACTGCCCCACCGCAGCATCACCTTCCTCCTACCACTCAGCCCCCTGCCCAATGTCACCTAATCAGAGACCTTCCCTGACAAATCAGAAGACATCGACCTCCTCCCTCATCCCTGTCACTCTGTCCCCTGAACCTGCTTTATTTTTCTTATCACCATGACCCCGATGCATCTGCTTGATGACCGTTGGAATGTAAGCCTCAAGAAGGCAGGGGCTTTGTTCTGTTCACTGCTGTATTCCCCTAACCCCTAACGGTGCCTGGTACGTAACAGGCACTCAACAAGGACCTGGCAAGTGAATGAGTGAACAGGTGAAGGACAAGCCCCTAAGCCCAGGGGGATGTGTGGAAACAGCCTCCTTGAGATAAATAAGTGGCAACAGGCACAGAGGAGATTTTAAGCTACAAATAAGGCATTTACTCAGAAAAGTAGAAAGCTATACAAATGATCAAACAAATCATAAGAAAAGAGGCCAGTGTCATGAGTTTCCACACCAGACTTTCCCTAATTCTGTCTCAGATGGGTAAGATGGATGGATAGAAGCTATTTAGCCATCCATCCCCTACTTTGTTAAAAAAATTTTGGAGGTAGTCTCTCTGCTTCTCTACAGACTGTCTTCTATGAATTCAAGGCCCTATCTTCTCTGTGCATCTTGCCCAGCAAATCTGAGTGACCTCTCCCCTCCTGTGAATTTCTCTAAAAGTATTCACCATTGGTATCTAATAAATGGAACTGTTGTACAAGAATATCAGCCCACGCTATGTGATGCACTAGTGCCGTGCTCCAGACACACATGGCATTCAGCCTGATGGGAAGTCTGTGATCTCCAACGGTCCAGTCACCTTTGCCTCTTGGGCCTCACAGCCCTGCCAGGGACTCAACAAAGAAGGCACGCCCAGATCGATGGACGGTGCTGCCCAAATAACTGGACCCCAGCAAGGATGCCTTGGTTCCCCATTCCACTGGTTTCCCAGTCAGTTATCCACTCAACAGTGCTCAAGGCATCAGCAACCTGATGTCACACTCCGGGTCCTGGTCTCGAGAGAGAGCCTGCCTTTCAGCTTCCCTCCCCAGAATGGAGCTGAAGAAAAGCCTGGTCTTGACCCCGGCCCTCAGCAGAATCCCTTCTCTTCTAGGTTACAGTCCAGGGGCCTGATAACCTTCCTTGTCTCTTGGCTCAGTGTTCACCCTGCCTCCTCATTAGCACAGGGACCTCTAGGTAACTTCACCACTCACTGTGGAACCCATGTGAGTGGCTTCTTGCCCCAGACACAAGGCATCACTCTTGTGGAAGGCTCTCTGCTGACCTTAAGTGACTCACACACACACAAATGGAGGTGAAAAAGAAAACCAACCTGTTTCTTGGAGCTGGAAGTCTTGCATTTACCTAAGAGAGCTGGTGCTGCTTCCATCTTTGGAAAGTGAGAATGGAAAGAACAATGAGAAGAAAAAAAAAAAGTAGGGCAAGCACGTTCATTTGAAAAGAAAAGAAATGAGCCAACAACTAGCAAAGAAGAGAGTCTAGCTCCTTGGGAGGTCGAACTCTGCCACAAACCCAGCAAAGGGCCGGGCTGAGAAGCAGCACCTCGTGCTAAACTGGTCAGATACACTTAGCTTCTTGGCCAAACTAGCCTACGAGGCTGGCCCAAGATGGCCAAGACCAGGACAGCTCAGGGAGCTGGTCGGGACTCAC
Organism: Lipotes vexillifer; assembly: GCF_000442215.2. Classification (NCBI taxonomy): domain Eukaryota; kingdom Metazoa; phylum Chordata; class Mammalia; order Artiodactyla; family Lipotidae; genus Lipotes; species Lipotes vexillifer. The sequence goes on from NW_006780388.1 coordinate 1,363,836, forward strand.
ATCGTCGTCCGAGTCTCCACCATGCATTGTGCCCACAACGTGTTTGCTGGGTCGTCCTGAGAAGAACAAAAGCATGAAGAGAGTATGAAAACCTTGTAGGATACAGGACAGGAAACGGCCTTCAAGATTTGCTTTCCTTTAGAAAACTGGGAAAAAGAAGAATCACATTAAAAAACTGACTTAAGAAAAAAAAAAAACTGACTTAAGTAGGTACTTTCCTGGTGGTCCTGTGGTTAAGGTTCCGTGCTCCCAATGCAGGGGGCCTGGGTTCAATCCCTGGTCAGGGAACTAGATCCCACATGCATGCCAAAACTAAAGATCCTGCATGCCACAAATAAAGATCCCATACGAGGCAACGATGATCCCACGTGCTGCAACTAAGACCCGGCACAGCCAAATACATAAAATAAGTAAATAAATACTTAAAAAAAAATAAAAACAAAAAACTGACTTAAGTAGCATCCAGCTAATCAGAACTGTGATAGTAATAGATTTTCTGCATGTCCACTTTGAAAAAGAGGAAAAGGGCGTTAAAATATAAGCACAAATCATAAATCAGAAAAATAAATATGCATCCTGTAAATATTTTAGGTAAAAATCACTGAATCCCATTATTAGTATACATGCAATAGAACAGATGTGCTCTCTGTTGAAAAAAGAAATATATTCTCCTTTTATGGGCCAGTGTCACTTGTACTTGGATCTACGTCTGAGCTCCAAAAAGTAAAAAAATTTAAGTATCACATTAATTTATCCTTCAAAACACCATCATTATCTAAGTGATTCTCCCCTCCTCCTCTGGAAGTCAATGTTGTCTAGATGAGACTTCTGCAAAAACTCAAGAGCCATCCTTGCTGGGTGAAGGCAGAGGGCTGCACATACCTGAAGGCTGAAAAACGGCCACCGGTGATGCCAGGGCCAGGCCTCAGAAGAAAGGCAGCGAAGGGAGCTCAGAGGAGCTCATTCAGGGCAGGCCTGGAGATGGCCGTCAAGAGCTGTTTATGGACACGCTCCCTTGGTCAGATAAAATGCAACTCTTGTGTTGTTTGAAGAACTTATTTATAGTTTTTGGAAACGAACCCTGTGACTTTACTTCTGCAGGCTGAGTGGTCAGCAGGAGGATTTAGGAAACCAGTGCCCTTACTATGTTCTATTGAGCCAATTCCATACCTTTTTAGAGCCTTGGCCCCCATCTGCAGAATGGGAGTCATAACCTCTAACCTCTATTTATATCATGAAGCTCTTAAAAAATAAAAGGAAGAGAAAGGAATCAGAGCATCTAATTATCCTATAAAAAAATGAAATGTAATAAATAAAAATAGCTGAGCCTATAAGAGAAAGCAGTTAATACAGAAGTTAATATAAAACAATAAAGATGATTTACGACTTAGAAGTATTATATACATAAAAATGTAATTTTGTTCCAAAAATTAACAGGTAGTAGAAATGCTTTATAGGCAAATATAGGGCAATTTAGTATCTATCAAAATAACAATTTATATAACCTTTGACCTAAGAATTCCACTTTTAATGATGCAACCTAAAAAAACACTTGCACATATGCAGAAAGATGTACATACAAAGGAAAGCGTGGAAATACTTAAATATATATCAATATGGAATGCCCAAATAAATTATGGGTACAGCCACAGGATGGAATACTATGCAGCTATCAGAAAGAATGAAGCAAATTTATATTTTACTGACATGGAAAAGGTTCCAGTATATTTAATAATAATTTTAAAAAGCAAGTACAGACCACACACAATCTGGTCCCATTTAGGTTAAAAAATGTTTCAGGTGATCTTTGTGTCCACACCTGAGTGTGTGTGTGTGTGTGCGCGCTCACAAGTGCACACTTGTAAATGTGTGGAAAGGTAATTTGGAAGGACACACCCCAAGCCACTGGCCATGACCCATGTAGGTGAGGGTGTGGGACATGAGGAAGACCCCAGGGGAGCACCCACATTTGCTCCACGTATGTTATTGCTTGAACCTTTTGCAGTAAGAAGGTAGAAACTAGAAGAACCTTTTTTTTTTTTTTTGGCCACACCTCACAGCATGGGGGATCTTAGTTCCTTGGCCAGGGATCAAACCTGTGCCCCCTGCAGTGGGAGCACAGAGTCCTAACTACTGGGCCACCAGGGAATTCCCAGAAGAACTTTTTTTTTAATAGCACAGATGCTCATGTAAGTCCCTTATTTGTGCATTAGTTCTCTGACCATAAGGGATGTAACTGCACTGAGAGCAGTCTGGACCCAAAAAGGGCAGAATTCAGCTGATCAGCAGAGGCAGTGTGTTATGTGACCTCTGTGAGAAGTACCAAACCATAAATAAGACTGGCTATTCTTGGGGCCAAAGGTAAGAGTATTAGCAGCAAAGATGACCACTGACCAGTTTAAGAGCCAAATCCTAGTAGTGGGATTGCTGGGTCATATGGTAGTTCTATTTGTAGTTTTTTTTTTTTTTTTAAAGAAGATGTTGGGGTAGGAGTTTATTAATTAATTTATTTATTTTTGCTGTGTTGGGTCTTCATTTCTGTGCGAGGGCTTTCTCTAGTTGTGGCAAGTGAGGGCCTCTCTTCATCGCGGTGCGCGGGCCTCTCACTATCGCGGCCTCTCTTGTTGCGGAGCACAAGCTCCAGACGCGCCGGCTCAGTAGTTGTGGCTCATGGGCCTAGTTGCTCCGCGGCATGTGGGATCTTCCCAGACCAGGGCTCGAACCCGTGTCCCCTGCATTGGCAGGCGGATTCTCAACCACTGCGCCACCAGGGAAGCCCTATTTGTAGTTTTTTAAGGAACCTCCATACTGTTCTCCACAGTGGCTGTATCAATTTACATTCCCACCAACAGTGTAAGAGGGTTCTACCATATGACCCAGCAATCCCACTACTAGGCATATACCCTGAGAAAACCATAATTCAAAAAGAATCATGTACCAAAATGTTCACTGCAGCTCTATTTACAATAGCCCGGAGATGGAAACAACCTAAGTGTCCATCGTCGGATGAATGGATAAAGAAGATGTGGCACATATATACAATGGAATATTACTCAGCCACAAAAAGAAATGAAACTGAACTATTTGTAATGAGGTGGAGAGACCCAGAGTCTGTCATACAGAGTGAAGTAAGTCAGAAAGAGAGAGACAAATACCGTATGCTAACACATATATATGGAATTTAAGAAAAAAAATGTCATGAAGAACCTAGGGGTGAAACAGGAATAAAGATACAGACTTACTAGAGAATGGACTTGAGGATATGGGGAGGGGGAAGGGTAAACTGTGACAAAGCGAGAGAGAGGCATGGACATATATACATTACAAAACCTAAGGTAGATAGCTAGTGGGAAGCAGCCACATGGCACAGGGAGATCAGCTCGGTGCTTTGTGACCGCCTGGAGGGGTGGGATAGGGAGGGTGGGAAGGAGGGAGACGCAAGCGGGAAGAGATATGGGAACATATGTATATATATAACTGATTCATTTTGTTGTGAAGCTGAAACTAACATACCATTGTAAAGCAATTATACTCCAATAAAGATGTTAAAAAAAAAAAAAAAAAAAAGAGCCAAATCCTGATAAACAACAGGGCAGTGTGCTTACGGGCCTCGAAACCAAGGAGCCCTGACCCAATCCCGGTCGCCAATTCCTGTGACAGGGCATGGGGCGGAGGGCAAGCAAGAGCCACTGTGGTACCTTGCAAGAGTGCCTCCATGGCTGTCCGTGGCCTGGACAGCCGTCTCTCTTCTAGTTCACTGTCGGATTCATCGTCCTCCTGGATGTCAATGTCGGAGTCATCATTACCTGGCAGCGACACAAGTAGGCAAAACAATAGGGCAGCTCCGTCATTGCCTCTAAAACAGCTTCTGTCCAGTAAGGCTCTTGTCAAAAGCCATCTGTGCTTCTGAGCCTTTCTTTTGATGCATTTGATTTTACAAGGCTCTTGGGAGTTGCCTGTAGATACTTAGTGAAGAGTTAATGCAAACAACCACAGGCTAGTTTTTTTATAAACAATTTTCCAAAGCAAGAAAAAAGTGGGTCAGTTATATCAGTTAGAAACATTATTCCAGTATGTAAAACTAAAAATTTGACTAGCCAGCTGTCAAGGTAGCTGAGAGTTCTTCGTTAGTTGGGGGAAAAAAAACATTCTCTGTTCAGTCTCGGGCCATGTTACCAGAACTCAAGCTCCTTGAGGATAACACGAGGGAAGTGGAGCCCACTGAAATAGTCAGCAACTGCACCAGAACAAGCCTGGAGGCAAGAGGGAGATGGGCCAGGAAGGGCCTGTTTGGGCTGCCTGGGAAAGATGGCTACCTGGTGACTGGCAATGAAAATTAGTGCTCGTGATATTCCTCACTGGAGAAAACTCATTATAAAGGTAAAGAAAGGTCATTCTCAGTGCAACGGCCTTTTACATTAATTTCTTAAATACTCCTCTGGAGTCTTGTGCAGGTTGAACATTTCCTAATGTAAACCTACAGAAGGAGAGTTTCCACAGTGGGGAGAAAAAACTTTCACTGCCCAGCCCAACTGCTCTGTGCCCAGAGAGTGACAGAGGTTTTAGAAGGATGGAACTGGAAGAATGCAGTTGCTGTTCTGATCACTGACTCTTAAGACAGTTTGGAAGTAGAGTAATTGTTCACCTACAGAAATGCTTTGTGTAACTGCTGCTGTAAGAGAGTAATGAAATGGCAGCTGCATCTAGCTGGGCACTGAGGGAAAGTTTCCTGCTTCCTTTAGCCCTGGAGAGAAGAGCTGTACTCTACAGCAGGAAGGGGCAAAGCTGGGAGCTGGAGAAAGTGTCAATAAGGGCATCGTGTAAGGACTTCAGTACAATCCATCCGACAACTACCACCTTATAAAAGCTGTTAGAGAGAATGTGATTAGATATTAACTAGATATTAACACAAATTAATGACCACAAAGTGAAATCACTCTTCAGATTAGTTCACTTTTTACTTCCTCCAGGAAAATTATCACATTAAATCCTCACCCCATGCAATATAAAGCAAATGATATCATGAATTTTAAACCAACATTAACACAGGTACCTTGGGCTCAGTACGATTTCTTCTGACAAGTCACAGCAATAGACTGAGGACCAAGCATGTAAACTAAGGTTAATACACACTGACACCGAAATCACCGATTGTCAGTGACACGTTAAAATGAGGATGGCCAACTAGGGTGCCGGGATGATTCAACAGGAAAATAACAGACTTTCCAAAAAGTAGTGCTGGGACAAATGGACAGCCACACACAAAAGAATGAGGTTGGCCCCCTACCTCACACCATATACAAGAATTAACTCAAAATGGGTCAGAGACCTAAATGTAAGAGTTAAAACTATAAAACTCCTAGAAGGAAAAAAAAGGGGTAAACCTTGGTGACCTTGAATTCAGCAGTTTCTTAAATATGACACTAAAAGCACAAGCAACAAAGAAAAAAACTGATAAACTGTACTTCATTAAAACTTTGTACAGCAAAGGACAGCATCAAGAAAGTGAAAAGACAGTCCAGAGAATGACAGAAAATATTTGCAAATCAGAAATGAGATATAAGGGTCTAGTATCTAGAATACATAAGTCAACAATAAAAGGAAAACCCAATTTAAAAATCTGCAAAGGGCTTGAATAGATCTCTCCAAAGAAGATATACAGACAGCCAATAAGCAGATGAAAAGATGCTCCATTTCATGGGCTATCAGAGAAATTCAAATCAAAAACACAATGAAGGGGGCTTCCCTGGTGGCGCAGTGGTTGAGAGTCCACCTGCCGATGCGGGGGACACGGGTTCGTGCCCCGGTCCGGGAAGATCCCACATGCCGCGGGGCGGCTGGGCCCGTGAGCCATGGCCGCTGGGCCTGCGCGTCCGGAGCCTGTGCTCCGCAACGGGAGAGGCCACAGCAGTGAGAGGCCC
>NW_006780388.1:1369766-1389056 GCF_000442215.2 Lipotes vexillifer
AACACAATGAAGGGCTTCCCTGGTGGTGCAGTGGTTGAGAGTCTGCCTGTCGATGCAGGGGACACGGGTTCGTGACCCGGTCCGGGAGGATCCCATGTGCCGCGGAGCAGCTGGACCCATGGGCCATGGCCGCTGGGCCTCTGCGTCCGGAGCCTGTGCTCCGCAACCGGAGAGGCCCGCGAACCGCAAAAAAAAAAACAAACCAAAAAAACAAACCACAATGAAATATACTTCATACACACTTAAACTTAAACTTTCTAAGTTTCTCCTTTTAGATCAACACTGTCCAATAGAAATATGCCAGCCCCAGATGCAATTTAAAATTTTCTACTAACTACATTAAAGCAAAAACAGGTGAATTAATTTTAATAATGTTGTATTTAACCCAATATATCTAAAATGTCATTTTCTTTCTTTTTTTTTTTTTCTTGCATTATGCGGGCCTCTCACTGTTGTGGCCTCTCCCATTTGCGGAGCACAGGCTCCGGACGCGCAGGCTCAGTGGCCATGGCTCACGGGCCCAGCCGCTCCGCGGCATGTGGGATCTTCCCGAAACGGGGCACGAACCCGCGTCTCCTGCATCGGCAGGCGGACTCTCAAGCACTGTGCCACCAGGGAAGCCCTAAAATGTCATCTTAATAAGTAACCAATAGGAGACTGGTTCAAGATGGCAGAGTAGAAGGATGTGTTCTCACTCCCTCCTGCAAGAGCACTGGAATCACAACTAACTGCTGAACAATCATCGACAGGAAGACACAGGAACGCACCAAAAAAGATACCCCACATACAAAGACAAAGGAGAAGCCACAGTGAGATGGTAGGAGGGACGCAATCAAAATAAAATCAGGGGCTTCCCTGGCGGCACAGTGGTTAGGAACCCACCTGCCAAGGCAGGGGACACGGGTTCAAGCCCTGGTGCGGGAAGATTCCACATGCTGCGGAGCAACTATGCCCGTGCGCCACAACTACTGAGCCTGAGCTGTAGAGCCCGCGAGCCACAACTGCAGAGCCCGTGCACCTAGAGCCTGTGCTCTGCGACGAGAGGCCACTGCAATGAGAAACCTGCGCACCACAATGAAGAGTAGCTCCCTGCCCACCGCAACTAGAGAGAGCCCATGTGCAGCAAGGAAGACCCAATGGAGCCAAAAATAAAAATAAATATACAAAATAAAATCAAATCCCATAATTGCTGGGTGGCTGACTCACAAACTGGAGAACACAGATACCACAGAAGTCCACCCACTGGAGTGAAGGTTCTGAGCCCCACGTCAGGCTTCCCAACCTGTGAGTATAGCAACAGGAGGAGGAATTCCCAGAGAATCAGACTTTGAAGGCAAGCGGGATCTCATTACAGGACTTCGACAGGAATGGGAGAAACAGAGACTCCACTCTTGGAGGGCACACACAAAGTAGTGTGCACATCAGGACCCAGAGGAAGGAGCAGTGACCCCAGGGGAGACTGAACCAGACCAACCTGCTAGTGTTGGAGGGTCTCCTGCAGCGGCAGGGGGGTGGCTCTGTCTATCCGTGAGGACAAGGAACCTGGCAGCAGAAGTTCTGGGAAGTACTCCTTGGTGTGAGTCCTCCCAGAGTCCGACATTAGCCCCACCAAAGAGCCCAGGTAGGCTCCAGGGTCGGGGTGCCTCAGGCCAAACAACCAACAGGGAGGGAACCCAGCCCCACCCATCAGCAGACAAGTGGATTAAAGTTTTACTGAGCTCTGCCTACCAGAGCAACAGCCAGCTCTACCCACCACCAGTCCCTCCCATCAGGAAACTTGCACAAGCCTCTAAGATACCCTCATCCACCAGAGGGCAGACAGCAGAAGCAAGAAGAACTACAGTCCTGCAGCCTGTGGAACAAAAACCACATTCACAGAAAGATAAGACAAGATGAAAAGGCAGAGGGCTATGTACCAGATGAAGGAACAAGACAAAACCTCAGAAAAACAACTAAATGAAGTAGAGATAGGCAACCTTCCAGAAAAAGAATTCAGAATAATGACAGTATGATCCAGGACCTTGGAAACAGAATGGAAGCAAAGACTGAGAAGATGCAAGAAATGTTTAACAAAGACCTAGAAGAATTAAAGAACGAACAAACAAACAGAGATGAAAAATACAATAATTGAAATGAAAACTACACTAGAAGGAATCAATAGCAGAATAACAGAGGCAGAAGAACAGATAAGTGACCTGAAGACAGAATGGTGGAATTCACTGCTGCGGAACAGAATAAAGAAAAAAGAATGAAAAGAAATGAAGACAGCCTAAGAGACCTCTGCGACAATATTAAATGCAACAATATTCGCATAATAGGGGTCCCAGAAGGAGAAGAGACAGAGAAAGGACCAGAGAAAATATTTAAAGAGATTATAGTCGAAAACTTCCCTAACATGGGAAAGGAAATAGTCACCCAAGTATAGGAAGCGAAGAGATTCCCATACAGGATAAACCCAAGGAGAAACATGCTGAGACACACAGTAATCAAACTGGCAAAAATTAAAGACAAAGAAAAAATTATTGAAAGCAGCAAGGAAAAAACGACAAATAACATATAAGGGAACTCCCATAAGGTTAACAGCTGATTTCTCAGCAGAAACTCTACAAGCCAGAAAGGAGTGGCATGACATATTTAAAGTGATGAAAGGGAAGAACCTACAACCAAGATTACTCTACCCAGCAAGGATCTCATTCAGATTCGATGGAGAAATCAAAAGCTTTACAGACAACCAAAAGCTAAGAGAATTCAGCACCACCAAACTAGCTCTACAACAAACACTAAAGAAACTTCTCTAAGTGGGAAACACAAGAGAAGTAAAGGACCTACAAAAACAAACGCAAAACAATTAAGAAAATGGTCATAGGAACATACATATCAATAATTACCTTAAACGTGAATGGATTAAATGCTCCAACCAAAAGACACAGGCTCACTGAATGGATACCAAAAAAAGACCCAAATATATGCTGTCTACAAAAGACCCACTTCAGACCTAGGGACACATACAGATTGAAAGTGAGGGGATGGAAAAAGATATTCCATGCAAATGGATATCAAAAGAAAGCTGGAGTAACAATACTCATATCAGGCAAAAAAAAAACTTTAAAATAAAGAATGTTAAAAGAGACAAGGAAGGACACTACGTAATGATCAAGGGATCAATCCAAGAAAAAGATATAACAATTATGAATATATATGCATATAACGTAGGAGCACCTCAATACATAAGGCAACTGCTAACAGCTATAAAAGACGAAATTGACAGTAACACAATAATAGTGGGGGACTTTAACACCTCACTTATACCAATGGACAGATCATCCAAACAGAAAATTAATAAGGAAACACAAGCTTTAAATGACACAATAGACCAGATAGACTGAATTGATATTTATAGGACATTCCATCCAAAAACAGCAGATTACACTTTCTTCTCAAGGGTGTACGGAACATTCTCCAGGATTGATCACATCTTGGGTCACAAACCAAGCCTCAGTAAATTTAAGAAAATTGAAATAATATCAAGCATCTTTTCTGACCACAACGCTATGAGATTAGAAATGAATTACAGGGAAAAAAATGTAAAAGACACAACACATGGAGGTTAAACAATACATTACTAAATAACCAAGAGATCACTGAAGAAATCAAAGAGGAAACTGAAAAATACCTAGACAAATGACAAGGAAAACACAATGATCCCAAACCTATGGTATGCAGCAAAAGCAGTTCTAAGAGGGAAGTTTATAGCAATACAATCCTACCTCAAGAAACAGCAAACATCTCAAATAAACAATCTAACCTTATACCTAAAGGAACTAGAGAAAGAAGAACAAACAAAACCCAAAGTTAGCAGAAGGAAAGAAATCATAAAGATCAGAGCAGGAATAAATGAAAAAGAAACAAAGAAAACAATAGCAAAGATCAATAAAACTAAAAGCTGGTTCTTTGAGAAGATAAACAAAATTGATAAACCGTTAGCCAGACTCATCAAGAAAAAGAGGGAGAGGACTCAAATCAATAAAATTAGATATGAAAAAGGAGAAGTTACAACAGACACCACAGAAATACAAAGCATCCTAAGAGACTACGACAAGCAACTCTACTCCAATAAAATGGACAACCTGGAAGAAATGGACAAATTCTTAGAAAGGTATAACCTTCCAAGACTGAACCAGGAAGAAATAGAAAATATGAACAGACCAATCACAAGTAACGAAATTGAAACTGTGATTAAAAATCTTCCAACAAACAAAAGCCGTGGACCAGATGGCTTCACAGGTGAATTCTATCAAGCATTTAGAGAAGAGCTAACACCCCTCCTTCCCAAACTCTTCCAAAAAACTGCAGAGGAAGGAACACTCCCAAACTCATTCTATGAGGCCACCATCACCCTGATACCAAAACCAGACAAAGATACTACAAAAAAAGAAAATTACAGACCAATATCACTCATGAATACAGATGCAAAAATCCTCAACAAAATACTAGCAAGCAGAATCCAAGAACACACTGAAAGGATCATACACTGTGGTCAAGTGGGATTTATCCCAGGGATGCAAGGATTCTTCAATATATGCAAATCAATCAATGTGATACACCACATTAACAAACTGAAGAAGAAAAACCAAATGATCACCTCAATAGATGCAGAAAAAGCTTTTGACAAAATTCAACACCCATTTATGATAAAAACTCTCCAGAAAGTGGGCATAGAGGGAACCTACCTCAACATAATAAAGGCCATATACAACAAACCCACAGCAAACATCATTCAGAACAAAATACCTTAAAATTTGTATGGAGACACAAAAGACCCCAAATAGCCAAGGCAGTCTTGAGGGAAAAAAACGGAGCTGGAGGAATCAGACTCCCTGACTTCAGACTATACTACAAAGCCACAGTAATCAAGACAATATGGTACTGGCACAAAAACAGAAATATAGATCAATGGAACTGGACAGAAAGCCCAGAGATAAACCCACGCACCTATGGTCAACTAATCTATGACAAAGGAGGCAAGGAAATACAATGGAGAAAAGACAGTCTCTTCAATAAGTGGTGCTGGGAAAACTGGACAGCTACATGTAAAAGAATGAAATTAGAACACTCCCTAACACTATACACAAAAATAAACTCAAAAAGGATTAGAGACCTAAACGTAAGACCGGAGACTATAAAACTCTTAGAGGAAAACATAGGAAGAACACTCTTTGACATAAATCACAGCAAGATCTTTTTTGATCCACCTCCTAGAGTGATGGAAATAAAAACAAAAATAAACAAATGGGACCTAATGAAACTTAAAAGCTTTTGCACAGGAAAGGAAACTACAAACAAGATGAAAAGACAACCCTCAGAATGGGAGAAAATATTTGCACACAAATCAACGGGCAAAGGATTCATCTCCAAAATATATAAACAGTTCATGCAGCTCAGTATTAAAAAAACAAACAACCCAATCCAAAAATGGGCATAAGACCTAAATAGACATTTCTCCAAAGAAGAAATACAGATGGCCAAGAAGCATGTGAAAAGCTGCTCAACATCACTAATTATTAGAGAAATGCAAATCAAAACTACAATGAGGTATCACCTCACACCAGTTAGATTGGGCGTCATCAGAAAATCTACAAACAACAAATGCTGGAGAGGGTGTGGAGAAAAGGGAACCCTCTTGCACTGTTGGTGGGAATGTAAATTGATACAGCCACTATGGAGAACAGTATGGAGGGGTTCCTTAAAAAACTAAAAATGGAATTACCATATGACCCAGCATTCCCACTACTGGGCATATACCCAGAGAAAACCATAATTCAAAAGGACACATGCACCCCAATGTTCACTGCAGCACTATTTACAATAGCCAGGACATGGAAGCAACCTAAACGCCCATCGACAGATGAATGGTTAAAGAAGATGTGGTACATATATACAATGGAATATTACTCAGCCATGAAAAGGAACGAAACTGAGTCATTTGTAGAGACATGGATTGATCTAGAGACTGTCATACAGAGTGAATATATATGGAACCTAGAAAAGTAGTGCAGATGAACCAGTTTGCAGGGCAGAAATTGAGACACAGATGTAGAGAACAAATGTATGGACACCAAGGGGGGAACGTGGCGGGTGGGAGGGGTGGTGGTGTGATGAACTGGGATATTGGGATTGACATATGTACACTAATATGTATAAAATGGATAACGAATAAGAACCTGCTGTATAAAAATAAAATAAAATTCAAAAAAAAAGTAACCAATTTAGAAAAGTATTAATAAGTAATTTTACTCTACTTTTATAGTAAGTCTTCAAAATCTGGTGTATATTCTCCACAAACAGCATATCTCGATTCGGACTAACCACGTTTCAAGTGTTCCAAGAACACCAGCTCATGGCCAGGTACCGATGGTGCAGTTCTAGACGTGGAGATCCCTGAGCGCCTTTGCCATCACTGTGCACTGGCACATCACCCGTCACACAGTAGGCACATGGTAAATGTGCATGACATGCATGAACATCTGCTCTCCACTACACCACAAAAATGGAACCACAGCAAGGTTACTCAGTTGCTTTCTAGAAATTCCTGGGTCATTTTATAAATTCAGAGGATTCTTTAAGTTCCTAATGCTACAGTGCTTGAATCCTACCAAGGATAGTTATAAATTTACCATCCTTTTAACCCTTTAACGAGGGTTAAAAGGATGGTGGGAAGATGAAGAGTTGCCCTTGACTTTTATTACAGGGCATCCCAACAGAGCACTTTGCCTTTTTAATCTCTGGGGCCTATGGCACTCTCCCATGTCTAATTACTCAAACTTTCTCTTCCTCAAACCTCTTACTCCAAATCCCAAAGCGAAATCTGAGATGACTTTACCTCCTGCTTAACAGAGAAGACAGTCTCCATCAAATGTGAACCCCTCAAGCACACGGCGCACCTTCCAGCTCATCTCATCTGCCTCATCTGCCCCCATGTGCTCATACTTTTCCTCACTCAGCAAAACTCACTGAGTTTCTCACAGAAAGGCTGGGACTTTCCCCATGTGATAGCTCCCTTCTCCCCAGCTCTACTGATTTAGGCTTTGCTTAAACAGCATCTCCTGGTGAGGTCTACCCTGACTCCTCTTTAAAACTGCAATTCTATTACACCTTCCCAATGCCCCTTACCTGCTCCTCGTTTTCCCCCATGGCATTTTTCACCTTCCACAAACAGCTTGCTTATTGTTTGTCCCCCAGCATGTCGTTAGCACATCAAATCGTTTAAGGCAAGGATCCCTGTCTGCTGTCCACTGGTATGTCCTTAGCACCCAGAACAGATACTCAATAATGCTTTGCTGGGTTGAATCAGCTACCTGCAGAGTGGCCTGAACAAGATGCTCTCTTCCAGCTTTTGGATTTTGCTAATTCTTGCCCTAATTCACATCTATGTACTATTAGATTTTTCTGTTCAGAGGAGTCTCACAGATGGGAGAAAAGTTCAGAATGTCTTTCTTTATCTCTCTCCTCCTTTATATCCCAATACTCTGGGCAATGTTCCCACATGTGCAGAAAAGCAAAGAAACACAGGGCATCTTAAGAAGCTTACGATAAATAGAACTGAGAATGGTCCTTTGTAAATATTTTCCTAACTTCTTTGCTCAAAAATTACTAAATTAAGCGCTTTCCTTCATTAAGTTGGTTTAAACTGGAACTTATTTTTCCAAAAAAACTAAATCACACATACTCATGAGAATCTCTGTCCTTCATGAGATCCCAAACCTATGGATCACAAAATTAAAGTATGAGTTCAGAAGAATAAAGCAAGATCACTGAGAAAGGTCTTAATGTGCTGGTCCAGGGCAGAGCAGGATGCAGTCAACCAACCGGGCTCTTACCTGTGCTGGGCCTCTCGGAAGGGGATAAACTCCATGCAGGCTTATCACTTAGGGCTGCTTCAGGCACTCCTGGCCGACCTGGAACCATAAAGGTGAGGGGCTGCTTTTGCTAGAGAGGCCCTTGGAATTTTCTAAACTTGCCCCTAGAGAATTTCACAGCAGTCCCTACTCTTCTTCCAGAGTTTCCTGACATTCAGGAGAGAGAGGCATAGAGCAAGTATAGGGAAAACACAGAGAGAGAGCACACCTGCTGGGACAGGTACACTTCCCACAAGCATGAGAGAAAAAACCATCACAAGAAAAGAGAAACAAGCAAGAGAAGTAACTCTGTGACACAAAGCCATCAATTCCGCATGAAGATCACCTGCTGCTACTGCTCCCAAGGCTGACTTGACACCTTGGTGAAGTTCATGGATGAAGTGTGCTACCCAGTCATGGGGAACATTTCTTCCCAGAATCTAGGTCTCACAAGTAGGTAACTCCCATTTCTCTACAGGTGAGAGCCTAGATGAACGACTTTGGATTACTGGGGGACATATGACAGGTGTGTGTGAAGTGGGGGGACTACCTTCAAGTAAGTACACTTGTACTGCATCACAATACTTGCTTTCCCTCAGTTTGTCCTAAAATAAGGAACCCTACAAGACCTCTAAGAGCAAATTTTCTTGTATAATTATATGCAACTCAAACTAACTGTATCATTTAAACAGGGGAAAACAGTATTTCAGTTGGCACGAAAACCAAATGTACTTTAAATGCTATGCAATTTAAAACATTCTCTTGAGCTCCTGAGTGAATTAAAATGGTACCTGATATAAAAGTTGTGAGAAAATTGCCTTTTGAAAATAAATAAGATATGCGTGTAAGTTTTCCGAGGCTAAAAACTCTAGTCCAGAGTAAGCACGTCCATTTAAAAAGTGTGGGCTTACTTCTGCTCTTGAGCAGTCGCTTTTCCTCCTCCTTTAGCTTGTTCTGCATCAGACGGAGAGTGTTTTCAGCTTCCTATGGAGCAGGAAAAACAAGATCCAGAAGAAATGACACTTTCTGGACTGTTTTATTATTCTTTACCATGTAAGTACTGCTAAATTTGTGATATAGAAGCAAAGAAGACTAAACTACAGGAAGGGGAAAAGAACTAACGCTGCATGAGAAACTCAACACCCCCTCTCCGTCATCACTCTGGCAGCCCGATGAAAAGGGGGGCTCCCAGAAGTGACACCACTGGCCCAAAATGGGCCTCACTGGTCCCCAAAGCCAGGCCCCTCCCACTACACCTCACTGCCTCTGAAGAAAACTGACAACGCAACAAGATGCCTGTCACGTGTGCCTGTGTGGGATGTGGACACAGGAACAGATGCATCAACTATGGGGCCTCTTGCTCTTAAAATAAAGCATGAATTTTATCATTTTCCTGCCCTGCACAATTCTAACCCTGAAAGGGGCTAAATGGTAGGAGTGATCAGATAGGAAAGAAAGAAAGAAATACTAGTTTTAATTCCTAGCGTATAAAAAAAAAAGCTAATACTTGAGTTAGGTTACAAAATGTGGCCCTGATTGTCAAAAAAGAGAATGGGAGGGACTTCCTTGTGGTGGTTCAGTGGTTAAGAATGCGTACTTCCACTGCAGAGGGGCGGGTTCCATCCCTGACTGGGGAACTAAGATCCCGCATGCCGTGCGGTGCGGCAGAAAAAAAAAAAGTTAGAAAAAGAGAGAATGGGAGAGGAAACTGGCTTTTAAAAATGTGCTGTTGTTCTAAATGTTAAAAAGGAAGCACTGTTTCATGCATGAGATATTTTGAGGGACCAGGTATTAGAAGCATGGGGAGTAGCTGTGAGCACAGAAGAAAAAGAGGGTAGGTACTTGCTGAAGGGAGGGTGGGCAGGAAGGCGCCCCTCAGACGTAACCTGGGCCACCCACTCGCATCCTGAGGCACGTTCTTTGGTACGTTCTCTGAGCCTAGGGGTGGCCCAGACAATAGTACAAAATGATCAGCTTATTTTCACTGTCTCTTTACTGCTCTTTCCCAGACACCCAATGTTTAAAATGTCCAGAACTCCAGGGTCTTTTCATTGCCCTCAAAACGTGCCTGTCCTGGACCCTCCATTCCTCCGTGGCCTGCCTCTGCCTTAAAGCAAGAGTGGCAACAGGTTCCTCGTCCAGATAAACATGTCCAGATGAAGGTGTCAGTTACAGCCAGCCCTCGTGGCAACAAAGTAGCATCACCTAATTCAAATGTCTAGGTTTGTAATAAGGCTAGGATAACCTTTATACCAAAAGCTGTCAAGGACAGCATGAGAAAGGGAAATTGGAGACCAGTTTCACTGTGAACATAGATTCCAAATGCCTATTTTAGGGTTAAGCAGAAATATCCCTAGGGGATAAGGGCAATTCAAAATGACAGCAATTTTGTCCAACTTCCTTTGCTCTGATTCCATATTTATCAACTGATGCTGGGATCTGAAATACTCTTTCCTAAATGGCCTTACACATTGGGATGAAAGGAACCTGAAAGACAGCTGGTCAGTTTATAGGTCATATATATTTCCCACAATAATCAATAAGCTACAATTCTTCTTTATAAAGTAGTTTCTGAAAAGCTACTCTGGGTGATTCAATAAACCAGGGCTTGAAAATCTTTAAGTGAACTGACCAAGCAAGATCTGTACACAAGACATGTTACATAATTTGTGGGACTCAGTGCAAAATAAAATGCAGTTAAAAAGAATTTCAAGACGGTGACAGCAGAGGATTAAAGCAAGCCCAGGTCCTTCTAAGCTTGCAGCTGTAGCCAACTGCACAGGTCATGTCCCAGCCCTGTCTGTAGTCCTAACTGACCAAACTCTGGTGACAACCTACTACCAAAGATTTGAAAACCTTGGAGCCCAGGCTACACAACCAGAAAAACAGAAGAATCACATGAGCAATCCTTAGTCTGATCAGGGAGAAAAAACATTCACCTGATATTTTTTTCACAGTGATATTTACAAACTGGCATGTCAACAAGTACAAAGTAACACACCAGAACGAATGGTCATACAGAAGGACTAAGCACTCACCTCAAACCTCTCTTGCTCCATCCTGTGATGATCCTCAAGTTGCTGTTCCAGATAAGCCAGATTTCGAAATTTCTCTAGATAAATGTCATACTGCTTTTGCAATTCGTCCTCAGTCTTCTCATATTCATCCATAAAGGCTGGCCTAGAAAAACAAAATGAAGTAAAAACTGAAAGATTAATCAATATACAAAAATACAGTAGTTTGAAACTGGTATTCAGAGCTCCAGATTCTGTCCTAGTTTTCTTTGGAAAGCCTTTAATTAGAGAAGGTTCTTCATTCTTGTAACTAAAGCTAATTTCCCCTTTTCTCTTCCCTCCCCACAAAACGAAGATACTTTTTTTTTTTTTTTTTCGGTATGCGGGCCTCTCACTGTTGTGGCCTCTCCCGTTGCGGAGCACAGGCTCCGGACGCGCAGGCTCAGCGGCCATGGCTCACGGGCCCAGCAGCTCCGCGGCATGTGGGATCTTCCCGGACCGGGCACGAACCCATGCACCCTGCATCGGCAGGCGGACTCTCAACCACTGCGCCACCAGGGAAGCCCACGAAGATACTTTTAATCAAAAATTAAGACGTGCTCTTTGTAAAAACTAGAAATAATCCTGAAAGTATTACGAATAAAATTAAAATTACTCATAATCCCATCACTAGGTATTAGCACTTAATATTTGACATACATCCTTCCAGACTTTTCTATGCATAGATACATAGAGAAATGCATTTCTTTTTAACAAACATTAAGTATATAATCTCAAATGAAGCTCTGAGGTCTTTTTTCCTTACTCAATATGGCACATATTTCAATACAGAGTTAAAGAATAATCATACATCATACACATCTCTTAAAAATCAATAAATTAAATACATGCATTATCTTAGCTGGGCATAATATTCTGTCTGAATGTTCCAAAATTTAATCAGTCCCCTAAAAAGAGAAATATAGGTTGCTATAAATTCAAGCTAAGTTTTTAAACAATATAAAACTTAAAAATAAAACCACAGCATAAAAACCTGTTTCAACTGGTTTGCTGAATTTTTTTCTCTTATTATAGATTTTAAAGGGAAAACTTTGTTCTTTTAAAAATATAAACAGATAGGGACTTCCTTGGCAGTCCAGTGGTTAAGACTCTGAGCTCCCAATGCAGGGGGCACGGGTCTGATCCTGGATCGGGGAACTAAGATCCCGCATGCTGCACGGCACAGCCCCAAAAACTTTTTTTTTTTTTTTCCTTCGGTATGTGGGCCTCTCACTGTTGTGGCCTCTCCCGTTGCGGAGCACAGGCTCTGGACGCACAGGCTCCGCGGCATATGGGATCTTCCCGGACCGGGGCACGAACTCGTGTCCCCTGCATCGGCAGGCGGACTCTCAACCACTGCGCCACTAGGGAAGCCCCCCAAAAACTTTTAAAATAAAAACATAAACAGACAAACTAGAAAATAATTTATAATCTTTTGGACTAGAGGGAAGCAGAGAAATTTTTCTATTAAAAAGATCTGAGGCTTGTGGAACAAAAACCACATTCACAGAAAGATAAGACAAGATGAAAAGGCAGAGGGCTATGTACCAGATGAAGGAACAAGACAAAACCCCAGAAAAACAACTAAATGAAGTAGAGATAGGCAACCTTCCAGAAAAAGAATTCAGAATAATGACAGTATGATCCAGGACCTTGGAAACAGAATGGAAGCAAAGACTGAGAAGATGCAAGAAATGTTTAACAAAGACCTAGAAGAATTAAAGAACGAACAAACAAACAGAGATGAAAAATACAATAATTGAAATGAAAACTACACTAGAAGGAATCAATAGCAGAATAACTGAGGCAGAAGAACGGATAAGTGACCTGAAGACAGAATGGTGGAATTCACTGCTGTGGAACAGAATAAAAAAAAAAGAATGAAAAGAAATGAAGACAGCCTAAGAGACCTCTGGGACATCATTAAACACAACATTCGCATTATAGGGGTCCCAGAAGGAGAAGAGACAGAGAAAGGACCAGAGGAAATATTTAAAGAGATTATAGTTGAAAACTTCCCTAACATGGGAAAGGAAATAGCCATCCAAGTGCAGGAAGCACAGCGAGTCCCAAACAGGATAAACCTAAGGAGAAACACGCTGAGACACACAGTAATCAAATTCACAAAAATTAAAGACAAAGAAAAATTATTGAAAGCAGTAAGGGAAAAAAGACAAATAACAAACAAGGGAACTCCCATAAGGTTAACAAGCTGATTTCTCAGCAGAAACTCTACAAGCCAGAAAGGAGTGGCATGACATATTTAAAGTGATGAAAGGGAAGAACCTACAACCAAGATTACTCCACCCAGCAAGGATCTCATTCAGATTCGATGGAGAAATCAAAAGCTTTACAGACAACCAAAAGCTAAGAGAATTCAGCACCACCAAACTAGCTCTACAACAAACACTAAAGAAACTTCTCTAAGTGGGAAACACAAGAGAAGTAAAGGACCTACAAAAACAAACGCAAAACAATTAAGAAAATGGTCATAGGAACATACATATCAATAATTACCTTAAACGTGAATGGATTAAATGCTCCAACCAAAAGACACAGGCTTGCTGAATGGATACAAAAACAAGACCCATATATATGCTGTCTACAAGAGACCCACTTCAGACCTAGGGACACATACACATTGAAAGTGAGGGGATAAAAAAGATATTCTATGCAAATGGAAATCAAAAGAAAGCTGGAGTAGCAATACTCATATCAGATAAAATAGACTTTAAAATAAAGAATGTTATAAGAGACAAGGAAGGACACTACATAATGATCAAGACATCAATCCAAGAAGGTATAATAATTATAAATATATATGCACCCAACATAGGAGCACCTCAATACATAAGGCAACTGCTAACAGCTATAAAAGATGAAATTGACAGTAACACAATTATAGTGGGGGACTTTTAACACCTCACACCAATGGACAGATTATCCAAAATGAAAATACATAAGGAAACAGAAGCTTTAAATGACACAATAGACCAAATAGATTTAATTGATATTTATAGGACATCCCATCCAAAAACAGCAGATTACACTTTCTTTTCAAGTGTGCACGGAACATTCTCCAGGATAGATCACATCTTGGGTCACAGATCAAGCCTCAGTAAATTTAAGAAAACTGAAATCATATCAAGCATCTTTTCTTACCACAATGCTCTGAGATTAGAAATGAATTACAGGGGGCTTCCCTGTTGGCGCAGTGGTTGAGTCTGCCTGCCAATGCAGGGGACATGGGTTTGAGCCCTGGTGTGGGAAGATCCCACATGCCATGGAGCAACTGGGCCCATGAGCCACAACTACTGAGCCTGCGCATCTGGAGCGTGTGCTCCACAACAAGAGAGGCCGCGATAGTGAGAGGCCCACACACCGCGATGAAGAGTGGCCCCCGCTTGCCGCAACTAGAGAAAGCCCTTGCACAGAAACAAAGACCCAACATAGCCAAAAATAAATTAATTAATAAATTTTAAAAAAAAACAAAAAACCTTAGAACAGCTATTAAAAAAAAAAAGAAATGAACTACAGGGAAGAAAACGTAAAAAACACAAACACGTGGAGGCTAAACAATACGTTACTAAATAACCAAGAGATCACTGAAGAAATCAAAGAGGAAATCAAATATACCTAGAGACAAAGGACAATGAAAACATGACAATTCAAAACCTATGGGATGCAGCATAAGCAGTTCTAAGAGGGAAGTTTATAACAATACAATCCTACCTCAAGAAACAGCAAACATCTCAAATAAACAATCTAACCTTACACCTACAGGAACTAGAGAAAGAAGAACAAACAAAACCCAAAGTTAGCAGAAGGAAAGAAATCATAAAGATCAGAGCAGAAATAAATGAAATAGAAACAAAGGAAACAATAGCAAAGATCAATAAAACTAAAAGCTGGTTCTTTGAGAAGAAAAACAAAATTGATAAACCGTTAGCCAGACTCATCAAGAAAGAGGGAGAGGACTCAAATCAATAAAATTAGATATGAAAAAGGAGAAGTTACAACAGACACCACAGAAATACAAAGCATCCTAAGAGACTACGACAAGCAACTCTATGCCAATAAAATAGACAACCTGGAAGAAATGGACAAATTCTTAGAAAGGTATAACCTTCCAAGACTGAACCAGGAAGAAATAGAAAATATGAACAGACCAATCACAAGTAACGAAATTGAAACTGTGATTAAAAATCTTCCAACAAACAAAAGCCGTGGACCAGACGGCTTCACAGGTGAATTCTATCAAACATTTAGAGAAGAGTTAACACCCATCTTTCTCAACTCTTCCAAAAAACTGCGGAGTAAGGAACATTCCCAAACTCATTCTATGAGGCCACCATCATCCTGATACCAAAACCAAACAAAGATACTACAAAAAAAGAATTACAGACCAATATCACTCATGAATACAGATGCAAAAATCCTCAACAAAATACTAGCAAGCAGAATCCAAGAACACACTGAAAGGATCATACCCCGTGATCAAGTGGGATTTATCCCAGGGATGCAAGGATTCTTCAATATATGCAAATCAATCAATGTGATACACCACATTAACAAACTGAAGAAGAAAAACCATATGACCATCGCAATAGATGCAGAAAAAGCTTTTGACAAAATTCAACACCCATTTATGATAAAAACTCTCCAGAAAGTGGGCATAGAGGGAACCTACCTCAACATAATAAAGGCCATATACAACAAACCCACAGCAAACATCATTTCAATAGTGAAAAACTGAAAGCATTTCCTCTAAGATCAGGAACAAGAAGACAAGGATGTCCACTCTCACCACTATTATTCAACATAGTTTTGGAAGTCCTAGCCACGGCAATCAGAGAAGAAAAAGAAATAAAAGGAATACAAATTGGAAAAGAGGAAGTAAAACTGTCACTGTTTCCAGATGACATGATACTATACATAGAGAATCCTAAGGATGCCACCAGAAAACTACTGGAGCTAATCAATGAATCTGGTAAAGTTGCAGGATACAAAATTAATGCACAGAAATCTTTTGCATTCCTATACACTAATGATGAAAAATCTGAAAGAGAAATTAAGGAAACACTCCCATTTACCACTGCAACAAAAAGAATAAAATACCTAGGAATAAACCTACCTAGGGAGACAAAACACCTGTATTCAGAAAACTGTAAGACACTGATGAAAGAAATTAAAGATGATATCAACAGATGGGGAGATATACCATGTTCTTGGATTGGAAGAATCAATATTGTGAAAATGACTATACTACCCAAAGCAATCTACAGATTCAATGCAATCCCTATCAAATTACCAATGGCATTTTTTACAGAACTAGAACAAAATACCTTAAAATTTGTATGGAGACACAAAAGACCCCAAATAGCCAAGGCAGTCTTGAGGGAAAAAAACGGAGCTGGAGGAATCAGACTCCCTGACTTCAGACTATACTACAAAGCCACAGTAATCAAGACAATATGGTACTGGCACAAAAACAGAAATATAGATCAATGGAACTGGACAGAAAGCCCAGAGATAAACCCACGCACCTATGGTCAACTAATCTATGACAAAGGAGGCAAGGAAATACAATGGAGAAAAGACAGTCTCTTCAATAAGTGGTGCTGGGAGAACTGGACAGCTACATGTAAAAGAATGAAATTAGAACACTCCCTAACATTACACACAAAAATAAACTCAAAAAGGATTAGAGACCTAAATGTTAGACCGGAGACTATAAAACTCTTAGAGGAAAACATAGGAAGAACACTCTTTGACATAAATCACAGCAAGATCTTTTTTGATCCACCTCCTAGAGTGATGGAAATAAAAACAAAAATAAACAAATGGGACCTAATGAAACTTAAAAGCTTTTGCACAGCAAAGGAAACTACAAACAAGATGAAAAGACAACCCTCAGAATGGGAGAAAATATTTGCAAATGAATCAACGGGCAAAGGATTCATCTCCAAAATATATAAACAGCTCATGCAGCTCAGTATTAAAGAAACAAATAACCCAATCCAAAAATGGGCAGAAGACCTAAATAGACATTTCTACAAAGAAGACATACAGATGGCCAAGAAGCACGTGAAAAGCTGCTCAACATCACTAATTATTAGAGAAATGCAAATCAAAACTACAAAGAGGTATCACCTCACACCAGTTAGAATGGGCACCAACAGAAAATCTACAAAGAAATGCTGGAGAGGGTGTGGAGAAAAGGGAACCCTCTTGCACTGTTGGTGAGAATGTAAATTGATACAGCCACTATGTAGAACAGTATGGAGGTTCCTTAAAAAAATAAAAATAGAATTACCATATGATCCAGCACTCCCACTACTGGGCATATACCCAGAGAAAACCATAATTCAAAAGGACACATACACCCCAATGTTCACTGCAGCACTATTTACAATAGCCAGGTCATGGAAGCAATCTAAATGCCCATCGACAGATGAATGGATAAAGAAGTTGTGGTACATATATACAATGGAATTCTGCCATAAAAAGGAACGAAATTCAGTCATTTGTTGAGATGTGGATGGATCTAGAGACTGTCATACAGAGTGAAGTAAGTCAGAAAGAGAAAAATATCGTATATTAACGCATGTATGTGGAATCTAGAAAAATGGTACAGATGAACGGGTTTGCAGGGCAGAAGTTGAGACACAGATGTAGAGGACAAACGCATGGACACCAAGGGGTTAAAGCCGCGGCGGGGTGGGGATGGTGGTGTGATGAATTGGGCGATTGGGATTGACATGTATACACTGATGTGTATAAAACTGATGACTAATAAGAACCTGATGTATAAAAAAAATTAAAAATAAATTAAAAAACAAAAGATCTGAGGCTTAACAAAAATGAATTTATGCTTGAAAGGCAGACGTTTTTAATGAGATAAATCTATCTGGTGGCCCTGATCCAGAGGCAGAAGGGGCGGGGGCTTTCCCCTGGCAAAGAGGAAGCCTTGATGCTCCCTCGGTTACTGTCTGCTGCCCCCAGGTGCTGCCTTCCTGCAGATCTCAGGACAGGAACCAGAGTGTGAGCCAGGCACATGTCCCCAAAAAACAAGACACATTCAGAGCGAATACAGCAGCTGGAGAAAGGAAGGAGTAAAGAGAGAAAAATAAAGGGAGAATGAAAAGGGAGGAAGGGCAACACAGAAACAAAGCAAAGGAAGGAGGGTACAAAGTGAGAGAAAAAGGGAGGGCACAAGAAAGAAGTGCGGTGGGGGGAAGTGTGGGCTCCAAGAAAATGTGAGGCACACACTTGAAAGGGAAAGTCAGAGGAAGGATGAATTACCAGTGAGGAATTATAAACTGTAAAATCTACTCAAACCAAGAAATGGGAGTATGTTTCTGTTTCAACCTAATTTATGGCAAGTCACAGATCTGAGGAGCCAGGCCTTGTATAACTTTCGCCATCTGGATTTACTTACTTTGCCTTGCATTCCAAGAAGCTATAAAAGCTATAAGGGAGGTTCAAGAACTAAGCAGTTTTCCAGACATACTGAAAGCAGTAAAGAGAATGAGTTTAGCAGTGTGCCTGTTAAAAACACACGTACATTCTGCAGCAGAGACATCTTTATGCCGGGCTTTTCCCACTGCTTGAAAGGTTAATACCACTGACGATATATTCCCTCAGTCTGCTTTAACTTGCAGAGACAGCGTTCTACTCAGTCTTCAGGTGTTCATATCTACCTGACACTCTGCAGAGTCTGGAGTCGCTTCCGATTTCTTTCCAGCTCTAATTTCCTCTTGTCAATTTTGGCTTCTAGGTTAGCTTCATCAGAGGCCACATTATTGAGCAGGTCTTTCGTCTTCTGAAACTGCACCTACATTTAACAGGAAATGAAGGAGACAAATGTGGCAATAAGGACCAGGACCTGACTCTTGGAAGAGCAGGACTTCTCAACCTCTCAAGCCCAGCAACACCTCACTAAACAGAATCAAGGGGAAGAAGAGCAAACCCTCCCCCAAGCCATCACTCGTTTAACCAACTATTTCCAGGAGGAACATCACATAGGCCTAGAAAGAATCATCTACTTTTTTTTTTTCCATGAGAAGGTGTTTCCAAAGAGGGACCCAAAACCTCCTGCCACCTCACTTGTTTAGATGGTTACACCTCACTCTGAAGGGTTGGTTTGCCTTCATTTACATAGTTCAGGCTAATCCCCAGCTACTAATATCTGACTTATAGAATACATGCACACACAAGCTTTATCTTAGCTTTACTTAGAAGGGAACAAAAAGAAATGCCGCCTGGTCCCAGCTCTAATGTGCTGCCTGCTGGGACTGAGAGAAGGTTCCTCTCCCCGTCCCAGGCAGCTGAACCGGAGA
>NW_006780388.1:1389276-1429542 GCF_000442215.2 Lipotes vexillifer
GAAAGAGATCTCTGGCGAAAACCACAGGCCTCCCCATCCTCCCATAAGAGCAAGTTCATCTGAGGCAGGGCTAGTCTGAGTAAATGCACTGTCTTCACACTCGTGTTGTCTGGGAAGTGGGCCAGGTCAAGGCCTGTGGCTCAGAGCTGCAATCTGCTGTCCTAGGAATGACATCTGCAATGCAACCAGCCAAGTGTAGAACTGCTCCCCGCGCCCCCAGGCTGGGACTATCCAACTCTGCTGTTAAGTTCCAGATGGCCAAGGTGGGGTCCTCCCCTCCAGGACTTTACACGTATTAGCCCCATGAAGGTTTACTGACTGTTTACCTGCAGGCCTCTGAAACACTATGCGGTCCACAAAGAAATCAGCTAAGGAGCCCAAACACGCTCCACGACTCTCAGAGACAGTGCATATTTGGAAGCAATCACTTTTACGAACACTTTATGGCTTAATTTTTTTTGTCTAAGTACACTAAGCATTTCGAAGATGCTTTCATGAAGATTAATCATATCACTAACCACTGATTTGCTGCAAGTACTTTAAAAACCACAGCAGAGATGTGAGTTCACTCTCAGAGGAAGACAAGGTGGGTCTCCTTTCTGAACAGACAACTCAGGTTGATGGCAACTATTTCTCTGAATCAAAGTCAGATTAAAACCTAGTGAATCTATCTGACCTCAAAAATAAACATTTTTAAAAAGGTTCTGTTCCTCAAAAAAGACAAATGTAATAAACACAAAAAATTTTTCTCTAGCTTTCTGAAATAAATGGCCCATATTTCATAACGCCTTTTAAGTATCCATGTTGTTGTTTCGCTTTTTTTTTTTAGAATTATCAAATATCATGTATATTTTCCAGCAACGAAAAGATATCTTAAGAGGTGTTCACCAAGAAATGAACTGTGCCCTCATTTGGTTGTTCCATTTTTAATACTGACTTAGTGCTAAAGGCACATTCATGCCATGCTAACCTGATTCAGCCAGAACACTGACAAGCACACAAGTATTATCATTAGTTTTCGTTTTTTTTTAATTTAGAAACAATCAGGAACTTACAAACAGCTGAAGTACAATACAAAACATTTTTTCCTAACCTAGGTGAGAATGAGCTGCTGACCTGATGCTCCATCACTTCTAAATATTTTAATGTGTATTTCCTGCAAATAAGGCCTTTCTCCTAAATAACCACAACACAATCATCAAGACAAGAAATGAACTCTTGACGCACCACCCCCACCCAACCCTCAGACTCACTGTCCCCATGAAGTTCTTAACAGCAGATGGGAGTGACCCCTGGCATTCAGTCATCAGGTCTCCTTAGCCTCCTTCAGTCTGGAATGGCTCCTCAACCTCTCCTGGATGTTCATGACAGGAACATGAACTTTTCACTGTTGAAGAGTAGGGGCCAGGGAATTTACAGAATGCCCCTCAATTTGCCTTTGTCTGATTAGCTTCAGATTACACACCCCTAGCAGGAATAGCACAGATATCACTGAACCCTGCATCCCATCAGGCAGACATAATTCTGGTTTGCTCCATCACTGGTGATATTCCTTTGATCACTGGATTAAGAGGGTGTCTGTCAGGCTTCTCCTATGACGTTACTCTTTTCCTCTCTGTAATTAATAAGTATTTTGTAGGGAGCTACTTTGAAACTATGTGAAAAACCTGCTCTTCATCAGTTTTCAATGTATTCATTTATCAGTGAGAACTCAAGATCTCCCATTTCATTCAATGGTCTATAATCCATTACTACAATTCATTCATTTTGATGCTTATCCTGTCCCTGGTGTGGCCAGGGGAAGCTGGCTTCTGTGTCCTTCTGACACTCTTTGAGCACTTCCTTGCTTTCTGGCACAAGAAGATCTTGTACTTTCTTGTCCTAGCTTTGGAATCAGCCATCTCTCCTGAAGAGCTCTGCTTCATTTTAGTGGAGAATGGCATTTAGAAGCCAAGATCTGGGTGCTAGGTATGCTCAGAGCTAAGGAGTGTATGAATGTGTATGTGGGTGTGCATGTGTATGTACATAAATATACTACATAGATATGCTACACGTACATACACACAAC
Source organism: Lipotes vexillifer (assembly GCF_000442215.2). NCBI lineage: Eukaryota > Metazoa > Chordata > Mammalia > Artiodactyla > Lipotidae > Lipotes > Lipotes vexillifer. Next base: position 1,391,345 of record NW_006780388.1, read on the forward strand.
AAAATTTATTCCTATATCTATCTACATATTGAAATGCACGCATTTAACCAACACCTCCTATTTCAGGGTTCAATCTAATTTTCTCCCTTTTCATATCTGTAACTCCATTCTCCAACAGTGAGAACCTTGGCTTCCATTATCTTTAATATATTTACTTATTTGATCAACCTGCCTGTATGTAACCATATCCCATCTCAGCTACCCTGCACGTCTCACCCTGCTGAGGTTCTGACTCTCTGTGCTGGGCTGCGCAGGGAGTATTACTATTTTATGATAAGAGTACTATAAAAACCAATCTTCGAGTTTTGTACAACTCACAGCAAATTCTTGTTTTATAACTATTCTTAATTATGTAAGGCCCCCCTGTCTGTGTCTACTGAATAAAATGAACCTCTAATAATGACTGAACACCTACTATGTGCCACGCACTATCATAATGAATGCTCACAAGGACCCTATGTGGTGGCCATTGCCATTCCTCCCATTTTATAGATGCGGAAAGTGAGGCACAAAGAAATTAAGTAACTTGCCTAAAATCACACAGAGGGATTCAAACCCAAGTAGTCTGAGTCCCCCTCACTTTCTGCTTTCCAAATGAATGATATAGGTGAGATAAGTAAATAACAACTGATCATGGGTAAGTAGTAAAGGATGATGATCATTCTATTTATACAGTGCTGTTTAAAGTTAAGAAAACCTGGAAATCATTTAAGTGCCCAGCAGTGAGGAACTGGTTAAATCAAGTATGAAGAGTCCATAAAGTATTTACTAAAATTACTGCAGAATGTAAGAGAATTATTAAATTAATAAAACTGGCAAAATTTTAGCAACAGGAGAAATTGTTCATATTTGTAATGAGGGGAAAAATAACAGTAAGTCACCAACTATTCTAGAATGTGCTCTAAATTTTTCACCTCCCCACTAACCTGTCCCTTCTTTGTTATGAGGCCTGGCTTGTTCTGTCCTGTAGAGCCAGGAACTATTTTCCAGTCCCAGGCACAAAAACATTAAATAAAAGCGAAGTAATCTTACCAAAATATCTTTTATTGCAATTCTCATCACTTTTTCAGTCTCATTTATTTCCAGAGGTCTGGCAATTGCTTCTGTTCTCAGTTCCTATTGGAAACAATGAAGCGAAATTATTTTTTCAGAAGACGAATTCTCAAGACCAATTCCCCTGTCTAGATATGGCTTATGGACTGGTTCTCAAAAGCTTCATTACTGTGTGGGTCTCTGATGCAAAAGCACTCCCACCATCACGTCTTCCAAGTGTCTTCTGTAATCCTCCGGCCAGCCTGGACTCTCTCCAGTGCTCAAGGTCCCCCTCTCCAGCCACAGGCCCCCTGTACCCTAACACCATAGGAACCTGAACTCACCATCCAGAATCTTTTCTCCAAAATTTGCTTCTTTTACTTGCATTCCATTCAGGTGACCCCAAACCAAGTGCAGCTCAACTTGCTGTCTGAACCCCCTGCCAGCCTGTACAATCTTCTTTGTGATCACGTCCCTCTAAGTTGCCCATTACTGACAACTGTAACCAATGAGAAGAATCAGCTCGGCCCTGCCCCTAGCACTAACCACTAACCATCAAGGAAGGCACCTGTGCCTATCATATCAGTATTAGAAATTTCCGAGACATGGGACTTCATTGCGGATGCAGTTATGGGGTTCCTGGAACACTTTATCAAATCCTGTCTTGTGCTTCCTTTATTCCACAGTGTACATTACCTCCCCCACAGTGGAAAACTATTGAGGGCAGGGACCGTGACTTACTCAAGGACACAGAGCACAGTGCCTTCCTTGCCTGTGGTTGGTGTTGGTCCTCAATGAATATTTTGTTGAGTGTATGAAAAACATATATTGGATAGGGGATCTTCCTCAGATCATGACTGTACACAGAATTTGAGAAGTCCTACATTCAGGGTCTCTTGGCTTCCAATGGCAACAGTTTGGCCTCTGATTGCTCCATCAATTCATTACAGGACAGTACTAAAAGAGCCCCCAGGGGAATCCTGGTGAGCCTCACAATGAAGCCAGGGCTCTGCTGGCAAATAGCAAGTGACCAGCTCCTGTCTTTGGGACTGTGAGGAACACGTGTAGACGTGTGCACTATTGCACTATAAACAGAAAACATGGAAAGCCGGGAGCTGCCTCACTGCTTATCTAAATTAGCTGTCAGACATTATGTCAGGTTTGTTCTGCCAACTACACTTCACCAGGTGGCAATATATCAAGAGCAGGGATGGTGAGCTAGCACCAAGTCCCCCACTTCCATTCTGTTCCTAGGGCAGAAATGAAAAATTCCATTACACTGTAGCAGCAATGCCAGAACACAGGCAAGGCAGTGAGAGAGAAGTCATGGATGATACACCTGATGGGAATGGAATGAACTAAGTGCATTTACTTCAAAAACATTAGATATGAGCATGTATGCTTCAAATGCCATAAATCCTCACAGGTAAGAATTAAACAGCACTCCATTTCTTCTCCAACCAGTAGGTCCAAAACTCTGCTGCTCGTTGGAATCACCTGGAGATATTTAAAAATCTGGCTCTCACCCCCAAACATTTTGACCCACTGGTATGGGGGATGACCTGGATGCCGGGTGATTTAAAAAGCTCTATAGGAGCTCCAAGGGTGTTTTACGAACCCACTCTTCAACAGCTCCTTAAACACAGTGGATAGAGCATCCTCCTTGACTGGCATGGGCTAGAATAAGGACTGCAAATAAGTTTCAACTTTAACATCAACTTCAAATGATTGGTAGTGACTACCTAGATTAATGACTGGTTCCCAAACTCTGCTGTACGTTAGAACCACCCAGGAGACTTAAAACTCCCAGTGCCCAAGTCACATTTCATACCAATGACATCAGCATGGAAGCCAGACATCAGTAGTTTGTAAAGATCCCCAGGTGATTCCACTGGGCAACAAGATTTGGGAACCACAGGCTCAGAAGAGCATTTTGTTGGGAAGAATGCCAAGGCTGAGTGTACCGGGGGAAAGCATCATGATTAATAAAGTCTGCCACGGGCACAAGGAGGAAAGTTTCAGCAACAGGCACATATTTGCCATTCCTGAACTAGATGTCAAAGGTATTAGGAACAGACCAGAGCCCACCAGAAGCACGAACAGCAGCAAACACCATATGTATATTACTTTCCCACACAGTAGCTCATTTAATATCAGGTACCGTTTAATGAAATCAAAAGAACAGGGAAAAACAGAATTGGAAAAGAAACCTTGGAAATCTGCTTAGCTAAGGAGGTAACTGAGTTATCTGAACACTGCTTACCCTCAGCTCCACCTCCTTGCCCAGCAAGTCATACAGAGATGCTCCCTTGGAAGTGATTTCAGAAGCAAGCTGCCTGGCTGCTTTCAAATCTGCAATCTGGAAGGAAAATATCAAAAACAGAAACTTCAGTGACAGGTTTTTATTAGGCATTCAGAAAGAATCAATCTGTTCATATCGGTTCCCACCTCTAGTCAGGATACTTGACTTACTTGACTATAGAACACATTTTCCACAAGACACGTATTTATATCCTGGAGAAGAGAGTTCCCAAAACATCAGTTTAGGAAACACTGATCTAAGTACAAATTAGCCCAATTCCAGGCCACCTGAAAAACCCAAATGTCAGGTCAAATGTACTCTGCAACAAGGAGGTGTGGGGGTTGTGAACGTTGACACGCTTCCTATAATAAGGGATCCTGGCAGTGGTGGGATGAGCAAAGGAGGGGCAACCTGAGGGACACATGCCTACCGCAGAACCCTGATGCCCTATGTTTAACCCTCCCTGTCCCCTCATTCTCTGCCTTCAGGCTGCACTTCACTGGCTGCTGTGAGCTCAAATGAGCTCACAGGCATGAAGGCCTTACAAGCTCCCACAAGGCACTGCTGTGAAGATGACGATGATCTGGCCCTGGACACAGCTTCTTTCTTAGGATCTACACATCACACCCTCTTCCATGAATACGCTAAACTTCCAAACAGCCCAAACATTTCCCAGCTCAGCTCCCTCTCCCTCTCCCCAAAACAATGAATTCCCACCCTCTTTCATTTTCAAACCACTGACAACTCCCGCTCTTCGTTCACAGCTGACTTCCTTCCCATTTCCTCAATCCTCAGGACACCTCTCAAATAGCTGCTTCCTCACCAGCAGCGAGTTCCCAGCTCTCTCTCTGGGAGTCCTCTCATCCGCCCCACTTCTCAGCACTGAAGTTCAGCAGAGTCCAGCCGCACACCACCCCCCACCCCGGACCTCCCTTCCACACACACTCCCCGCAAGCTCTCAGCTCTGATACCAAGATTAAAGCCGTGAGCTGAGGCTTGACATCTCCACTTGGACACCTCGTGGACGTCGCAAACATAACATGTCCCAAACCAAACTCATCTTTCCTGCCAGACCTGCTCCTTCCAAACTCTTCTCCACTTCAGTAGACGGCAACTTTGTCCTTGCAGGAACTCACACCCAAAACTTTAGAGCCATGATATCTAATGTCGTGCCCACTAGTCACATGTGGCCATTTTCAATGTTAAACCATTCAAAATTTAATAAAACTTAAAACTAAGTTCCTTGGTTATGCTGGCAACACGTGGCTAGCGACTACCGTATCGCGTGGCAGAGACACAGAACACATCCACCAGCACGGAAAGTGCTACCAGACAGAGCTGCTACAGGACCTTCCTTGTTCTGTCTGCTTTCTTCCAACCTACACCCAATCCATAAGACCTACCTTCAAAATATGCTCTAACCTCTGACCACTTCCTCCCAGTGAGGATCTGGCTCCTGTGTATGGTTTTTCAGGCCTGACCACAGGCAATCCCGGAGGCTTTACCTGGCAGGCCTCCTGGGGAAAGCTGTGCTCGAACACCAGTGCCCTGCAGTCTCTGAAGAGAGTTGCAGTCAAGGAACCAGGCCCTCTGGCCAGTCATGTTCTCATAAAGACCTGCATTCCTAGGTCTCTTTATCTGAGGCCTTGGGTCCAGGTCCTCTTCAGTGCCTCTGCTGAGGCTTCCTTATTGGGGAAGGTGGGGCAAACACCTTCTCCCACACCTCAGGGGGCATTAAAACTGCCAAAGCAGTCTTATGAAACAGGGAGTTGACACTTCCTCTGGCTTTAGCCCCTTGCTTATACCACTGCAGTTAGTGATTAAAGACACAGCTTTCATGTTTGGCTTGTTGCTTTAATAGAGTCCTCCGACGCCTGGCAGCTCACTCTCTCCCCAAGCTCAGCTGAGCACCTGACGGCCACTCTGCTCAAAGGCGCTGTCACCTCCTGCTTTCTAACAGGTCTCTGGGCTTCCACCTTTTTTCCCCCTTCAGTCTGACTCAATCCAGCAGCCAGAGTGATCCTTTTAATATGAAGTTTCAAATTATGTACTTCTTTGTTCAAAACTCAACGATTTTCCACCTCAAAGTCTTGACAGTGGCTTTCCAGGGACGACAGGCCTGAGGCTGCCTCCCCTCCCAGCTCTCATCACATGGCCCCCTTGTGTTTCCTCAAACACACACAGCACACCTTTCCACTGAATGGTTTGCTCCTTCCCTCCTTCAGATCTCTGCTGAAACCGTCACCCAATCCCTGAGGCTGTCCTAGCCCTCTATTTAAGACACCTCCCCCGGAACCCCAGCCCCTTCCCTGCTTTACTATCCTCCACACATGCAGCCCATCTGACCTGTCACTCCTGTTTACAGTCTGGCTCCCCCAACTGAGCCGCGGGAACAGAGGATTCCTGTCCTTGTTGTTCACGCCTGTATCCCCAGTGCTTGAAGAGTGCCTGGCAAATAGCAGCAGGCTTTCAATAAAAAGTTGAATTTATTGTCCCTTCTGCTTTGATGCAAATGCTGATGAGCACAAAACTAACAAATGGCCCTCAGTCAAGGAGTAAGGAAAGAAGTGATGCTGTATTGATATAGCCCATTTCAGTGTTTAAGAAATAAACATTCCATCCCTCACTACAAGCCTTGCATTGTCCTTACCTTTGAGCTAAGGTCAAACTTGAATTTGCTGATATCTTCCTCTCCTATTTTAGAGTCCTCCATACCTTTGGTCTTCATAGCATTATAAAGGACAGAGGTGATCTTCAATAGTTCTTTCACTGCATACCCATCTGCTTGATAAAGCTTCTTAGTATTGAGTTTTATATGTGCCTTAGTGGCCTATTTTCAGATTAAAAAAAAAAAAGTTTAAGACCCATTCCACACGAAATCTAAACCAAATTCCATGTAGGTCATTTGAAAATGTCACTGCCAACAACAGGGATATAACCAAAGCATTTTAAGAATCAAACTTTCAAGTTGCTCATATATTGCAAGTGGGTATGTTGACTGATAACAATCTTGATGGAGAGCAATTTGGTAAATGACAACAAAATTAATTACAAATGCATGTGTCTTTTGGCCCAGCAATTCCAATCCTAAGAACTTATGCTAGGGATATACATATTCACAAACAAAATGATGTGTGTAGGTTATTTGTTACAGCATTGCTTCTAAGAACAAAAGTTACCAACAACCTAAATGCCTACCTGTATAAATTACATAAGTTATGGTATAAACTTGCAAGCAATACTACTCAGGTGTAAGAGAGGATAAAGAAACTATGTGTATTTGAAAAGTTCTCCAAAATGTACTGTTACAAGAAGACAAGATTCTAAATGGTGATGTGCAGTATGCCACCATTTGTGTAAGAGGAAGGAAAAGGAATATACAGTCTATTTGCTTAATTATGCCTAAAGAAACTCTGAAAGATATTAAGAACAGTGATCACTGGGAATGGAACTGAGCTGATGGCACAGAATAGAAAGTCATTTTACTCTATATTGTTTCATGATTTAAAAAAATTTTTGAACCATAAAATATATTACCTATTCAAAAATAAGTAAATAAAATTCTTTTTGAAAATCTGCATGCTATTTAATTTCCATTAGAAAAATATTATCTATATAAAATTTTGGTCCAGTTTCTTCTCCTTTAGCTCTACTAGGTTTGAATACTTAAATACTTTAATTTTACTCAAGTAAAAGCAGGATCATATATCTGACATGAAAAATAAATATTTCAGATGATTAAATTAATCGCGTTTAATTAGGTGTGCTCTTTATTATTCTCAGGAATAGTAACTCATCTTTCCTGTATGTTACTTTCCTTTACTTTTATTTATCTGAGTAACTATGTAATGCATGTCTCTTTTCCCACGTCCAGTAATACGAGTGTTATGTAAGCATAATTTGTAACATCAATAACTAGATTCATCATTAATCTTCAATTTATGTTCAATTCCCCTTATTATATGGCATTTCCATAATAACTTCAGATATTTCAGTCATCCTTACACTTTGCAACAAAGACTGTAAAAATTAAGATGTTAATTTAAAAACATTTTTAAAATTCCAGACTAAATAACCCTGGGCCCACTTAAAGTGATGCTGTCACAAGATGTCCTGGAACGGCTATTGCTTCAATTTCAACATGGCCTCCTTTGGGCAAAGCAGCAACCTGGTAAGCAGCTCTCACAGGAAAACTACTCTGGAAATATTGCCTGTAGATGTCATTGACAGTATGTCAGCCAGCAGTTGTATTTATCACATTCGTGAACTCACAGCCTACTGCTTTCAGAATTTCACCCATGTTTGTAAGAGCCTGTTTAGACTCTTCTGCCACCCCTCCTGGCACAAGCTGTCCATTTGCAGGGTCCATGCCTAGCTGTACTGAAACGTAAATGGTCCTGCCAACTAACACAGCCTGACTGTAGGGACTGTAGGGACCAATGGCCGCTGGGGCATGGGCCTCTAAATTTCTTAACAAATAATAAATTAAAAACAAAAAACCCAGAAAACTTTGTTGGTAAAATGGCTCCACAGAAATCTGGTAATGGAGTGTGTTTAGAAATCTGGAACTTCCCTGGTGGCCCAGTGGTTAAGAATCCGTCCGCCAATGCAGGCGACGTGGGTTTGATCCCTGGTCCGGGAAGATCCCACATGCCACAGAGCAACTAAGCCCATGTACCACAACTACTGAGCCTGCGCCCTAGAGCCCGCAAGCCACAACTACTGAGCCCATGTGCCACAACTACTGAAGCCCGCACGCCTAGAGCCTGTGTTCCGCAACAAGAGAAGCTACAGCGATGAGAAGCCTGTGCACTGCAACAAACAGTAGCCCCCGCTTGCCACAACTAGAGAAAGCCTGCACAGCAACAAAGACCCAACGCAGCCAAAAATAAAATTAATTAATTTTTTAAAAATTAATTAATTTTTTTAAAAAGAGAAGGAAAAAATACTTTTAAAAAAGAAATCTGAAAGCAGCTCTAACTAGGCTTCATCTCCTTCTAATGTATTTAATTTTACAACTCCATCAAAAAACTGTGAACCAACCATGAACTGGGCAATTGTCTTAATGAAGAAAACTCGGTCTTGTTCAGTCTCAACATCAGAAGGGATGTCAGTCTGAGGTTCATACCTATTGCAGAGAGAGAGAGAGAGAGAGAGAGAGAGAGAGAGAGAGGGAGAGAAAACACAAGGTAATTAAGTATAAAGTTCACAAAGGAGAAGGTAAAGCAACTGAGAGGACAGTGGATCTGTAACAGGAAGCTGAGTCCCCAGCTAAGGCAGTAAGAGTAAGAAAGGCTTCAGAAGCAACACAAAATACCAAACATTCAAGAGAACAAATCTTCACCTAAAAATAGGTTTAACAAATTTCAAAAATCAAATTCGGGGCTCAGCTTACAAAATTAAATCTATCTCAGACTGTAAAGTTTCATTAAAATAATCAGAACTATTACTCTGGCTGCCTGCCCTTGACCCAGTGGAGTTCCTTTCTTCGAGTAACTGATGACACACCGGGGTCAGCAGATGGCAGCCCTTGGCCTCTTCCTGAACAGCCCACAAACTAAAAAGGGTTTTTACATTTTTCAAAGGTTATAAAAAACACAAGGAAGAATACATGACAGAGATCTTATGTAGCTTGCAATGCCTAAAATATTGACTATCTCCTTAGCAAAAAAGTTTGCCAACCCTGAATCATATTAGATTTTTCACACAAAATGAAATCTAAATTATTTCCAAGCCAGGTACTCAGCAGAATGTGTGAGGAGGTCCTGTCACTCCCTGATGAAGGTGAGGGGATGAAGAAGAATGCAGACGAGCACCCCTGTGTCGGCTTCCTACTGAGAAACATTCTCCTTTCACCGCTGCCTGGTACACTCCCTTCTCCCACAGCATTCTTTAAACTCAACTGATTTTTAACAGGTTACAACCAAGTCTGTCAAATTTTACTGAACTTTTCCTTTTGCTTCACAAAAGCATGCTGTTTCTAGGTAGCTAACAAATAACATCTCATATTCATTCTTAGACCTCAGTAAAGTGCAGTTCTAACCTTTTCACAAGCCAGAGAAGCACTTCAGATACAAGTCCAAAATTTGGTGTGCGGAAATTTTCCATAGAAATATGTCGAGGGTATCCCAAGGCTCTCATCATCTCTGTAAAGTCTGTCCAAGGTAAAACACAATGTAGTCAGTTCCTCGTCAAACAGCAACGACTTATGAACGCAGACACTTTCTTTGCTTTCTCTTCTTACTCCCAACCTACTGACACTTTTATGGACTATTTATCAACTCTCTAAGAGGGAAAGAAAAAAACAGATAAAAGTTAAAATACCTAATCTGCTTCCTGAAAAACATGTATTTAAATTCAATGGGAGAAGAGGAAACTATACATTGAAATGGGGTTTAGGGATTGGCTGTGAATTTAATTTCTCTCTTGGATACCTCATTTATCTCTTGGATATCTTTCTCTTTACCACTCAAAATGAGAATTACCTGGTCACGGTTTAAATGTTAACCGTGGGGTTTTTTTGGGGGGGAGAGTGATGGTGGTAGGGTGAAGTTTTGTGTGTTATTTCTGTGTTTTTTGTGTTATTTCTGAGTTGACTTTTTTTCCCACTGAGCATATAGGACCTTAATAACACAAAATTTAAACACTAGTTGCATTGTATTTAGAGAAATCTTCAAGAAAATGATTGAACTATTGAGCAATATTTAGATGTATTATGAGACAGACTAAAACAGTAATACTAATACGTGTTGATACCAGATGCTGCAGTCACTAAGCTTTAAGCAAGACTTGGAAATAAAACATCTTTTTAGTTCCCACGATGTGCTAAGACCTGTATTCAGTGTGCTTCTGGCTAAATAATGTCTGTCTTCACTCTTCTTGAAGGTGGATATTCAAGATGTCCCAATGACATTCACAAATAAGCTACTTGGGCCTTGGGGATTAGTCTGGATTTCACAAGACAACAGAAGAGAAGGCATAAGCAGAGGAAAGAGAAGCAAAGGGCCTCTGTTGCTGTTTTGGGGGATATTTAAATAGAGCAACGAAAAATAAAGCAGCAGTCTTCCCATCACACAGTAAGCCCTAAACACTTCTTGCCGCTAAGTAGCAGTGCAGTTCTGTTAATTCTACAGTATTACTGTCAAAATGGAGACAATCTGAATAAGAATCTTACCATGAATTGCATAATGTACAGCATTCATTTAAGGTCAAAATGCTCAGAAATCCCCTTCTTGTACACTTTTCCCAACACAACTCCATTCAACGTCCCCTAGCAGAAGGCTGGCCACCCTCAACTGTGAGGAAGGAGAAACTTGTCTCTACAACATAAGGTCACCAAGAACCTCCAAATCCCAGAGGGCACAGATTCACACAATAGTGCTAATAGGCATCAATAAAATGTGATGCCTCTTCCTATATATTTCCATTATAGAAAAAAGAGCAATTCACAACTGAAAGGAGTAACCTTTAATGGGGAAATTTCAGGCACCAGCAATTGTTAGAAAATTGGCCTTAAAGAGGCCCCTCAGATCACACCAAATTGACAATCACCTGCTACACCTATGCAGGTGGAGCCAGTTGGCTGAACTGCTTCAGATTCAGAAAATGAAAGCGTATAAAAGGCAAGAGACTCCTTCACACAGTCCTACCTTTTGATCCTCGTTTCCACCCAGTTCTAGCTGTGTGACCTAAAGCAAACTAATTTACCTCTCTGCCTCAAAGTATTACATCCAGAAACCTATACGAACCACCTTACTGTTACAGTGAGGACTAAAATAAGATATTGAATGTAAAATGTTTGGTGTGTAACTGGTGTCCCCCAAAGTAGTAGTAACTAATTCTCTTTCCCCCATTCTTCCACTTCCCCACCCTCCTAGCAAAGGCACTTGGGTTCCCTTCTCCTCACCAGCCCTTTTAGACAAGATGCAAGCTTTGGAGGTTAGACAACCTGATTTCACACTTCAGCGCCAGCTCTTACCACCTGTGTCCCCTAACCTGACCTCTCTCTGCCCAGTTCCTCATCTTTAAACACAGGAGCACAGTTGTTCAGAGGAGTGAATGAAACGATGAACACACATAAGACAGTAACTAACTACCTGGCAGATCATAAAAACTCGAAAAAACGGAAGCCTCAATTATTATTCACCAGCCCACTCCTCGGTTGTTGTTCGTTTCCCGGAGCTCTAAGCTAACCCAACTCAAAAACGGTGTCTGCGTTTTCCTATACAGTAGCGAACAGACCCATAAGTCAATTAAAATTATATAAAATTAAGGCTTCGGTTCCTCAGCCGCACTAGCCGCATACACATACACAACCTCCCATCATCGCAGAAAGGGCTATGAGACAGGGCTGGGGAGCTCAGCCTGGGGGGCGGCGGGCCAGGGGCGCCCCCAAGCCGCAGAGGCCCGGGAGGGGGCTCAGACAGGGGACCCGGCGGGCCGGAACCCCGAGTCTCGGGAGGACCGCAGGTCACAGGGGTCAGGGGTGCCTTACTGCGGCGGTCGCGGAAAGACATGGCGCCCTGGTCCTCAGGATCCCGGAGTCTCCGCTGCTCGCCCCTCAGGGCTCATGGGTTTCTATGGCAATGCACGGAGCCCTCTACGGCGCGCAGCCGGGGCCAAACAGGACTGGAGGCGAAACGGCCGGGCTGTGTGCGCATGCTCCATGCGCACCAGAGAAAGGGCAGCCGGCAGGGGGCGTCCCGCGACGCTGAAGGAGGGGGCGTGGGGTCCCGCCCCGCCTGGCGGCCGGACCCACTTTACACAGTTTGCAGACATTTGGCACTGGCTGACACGTCCTAAGGACCTACTAAGTGCCTGACGCTGTGCGAGGCACCCTACGTACTACTTCTCATTTCCTCCTAAACTCCTCTAGAAAGAATGTACATAATATCACGAAGCCGGGTCTCCAGCCTGGGTCCTGTGCCCAGCACACTTCTCTCTGGCATGTGTAAAATGGCTGGCCGCGCCCGCGTCCGAAACCCGCAAGAAGCGCCTGCAGCGTGAAGCAGTTGAGGCCACACATTGCGAGTCGCAGGCAGGGGCTGACTGCGGGGCGGCGAGAGCAGGCCCGACAGCCATCTGCGTGTGCGCAGCCGTCTCGATCTTCACAACAGGCCGGAAACTGGCCCGGGTCTTCGCGCGCCGGCGGTTGTCCGGGCAACCGTGAACTCTGGCAGCTGGAGTTGTCGTTGCTCCTGGTGGAGGGAGGGGGCGGCTCCGGGGTGAGGACCGCGACCAACATGTGGCCAGATAAGCTGTGATCTAACTTGGCAGTCCTCTCTACTAGGCTGCCACGGTTGGGGATAGGTGACAGCAAGGGCTGGGGAGGTGAAGTGAGCTGAGCCCAGAAGGGTAGGCGAAGACGAGGGACTACCAACCCGTGGGACGCCCTCCGCCCCTGCATTGGTTTTGGCGAAGTAACAGACACATAAAGGCACGGGACCTCAAAGAGATTCCCGAAATAGACCCACATATATATGGTCATTAGAACAAAGATGGTAGAGCCCTTCAGTGGAGAAAGAATAATCTTTCAGCAAATGGTTTTGGAACAGTTGGAAATGCAAGTAAATGAACCTCCACCCTTGCCTAAGAGTAAAACCTAGAAACTATTGGGTTGGCCAAAAAGTTCGCTAATATCGCACATAAAAACCGGAATGAACTTTTTGGCCAACCGAATATAACTTTTCCAGAAGAAAACTTATGGGGAAAACTTTGTGACTGGGTTAAACAAGAGTTCTTAGATATACCAAAAGTATCATCCTCTTAAAAAATGTTTTTTGATAAATTGCACCTCATCAAAATTTAAAACTGCTCTTCAAGACACTAAGAACATGAAAAGATAACCCAGAGTCTAGAAAAATAAATTCACAAAACACATCTGATAAAAAGCCTTCTATCCAAAATACGTAACGAACTCTCAAAACTCAGTAAAGAAAACCATCCAATTAGAAAGTAGAAAAAGGAACTTCCCTGGTGGTCCAGTGGTTAAGACTCCAAGCTTCCACTGCAGGCGGTATGGGTTCCATCCCTGGTTCAGGAACTAAGATCCTGCGTGCCACACGGCCAGTCAAAAATTGTTTTAAAGAAATTAAAGACAAGAATGTAGACAAAAAACTTAAAACAGATACTTCACAAGGGAAGATATGGCAAATGTCAACAAAAAAATTAATCAATAGTCAATCTAAGAAATGCATAGTTTATTCGGGCCAGCCTGAGGATTATAATCAGGGAGACAGTCTTTCAGAAAGCGCTGAGGATGTTCCAAAGAGGAAAGGGGGAGGCTAGTATGTAGTGATTTTGACTAAGGGGTAGGTGCAGTCAAGCATACATCTTGGTAGAAGGTTACTGCTATTCACGAGGAGCAGATATCTTAGTTGACGGTTGTCGTGCTTTTCTAAGTATGGGAAGATGCAAGAAACTGAGTTCATAAAATTTTCTCCTGAAAATATCTGAGAGCTAGTTCTGCCAGTTTTCCCAGAGCACAAAATGCCTCATCCTGATATTGGCCCTGAATTTCTTTCAGGGTGTGTTGTAAATCAGTGACTGTAGTAACTAATGACTCAATTCTTGTAGAATTGGATGGTGAGCAACATTCTTTGTTTTACAATCTCCTCCTTTTCCATCTTAATTTCTACCAAGGTTTAGGAAGCATTTCATGACCAGTTTGTCCCACGGCTCTAGGAATGCTCATACCCAGGTCAAGCAAGGATTTCATTGATAGGCCACGCAATGTGCTATCACTGGACTGTTAACAGTAGCCAAAAGCCTCTGGACCACCTTGCCTGTCTTTCTAGTCTTTTATGGTCCAGGAAATGGTTCTCTCTTACTGCTTCTTCCCGTATCTAGAGTTACACTATTAATATCATCAATCTTGGAACTTCCCTAGTGGTCCGGTGGTTGGGACTCTGCGCTTTCACCGCCAAGGGCCTAGATTCAGTCCCTGGTCAGGGAACTAAGATCCTGCAAGCCACACGGTGTGGCCAAAAAAAGAAAAAAATCTTCAATGTTATAGAACTATATATTTGATCAATTGTTTCAAGTAGCCTAGTCATTTTTATCAGAGGCTCAGTCACATATTCAGTAATACAAGAAACTATAATCTTGCAAAATAGACAGAATACAAGTAACATTAATAAGGTCCTAAGTAGGTATTTAAGCTAAGAACTTCCATTAGGTGTGGCCCAGTATCTCCCCAGATCATCTGACTCAGTGTGTTCTGCACCACTCGCTATCTTTAAGGGAAATGTTATATTGGCATTGCACACAAAGTTGACCAAAGATATCTGCATCATGACCCCTTACAAGATTGAGAAAGGAATGTTTTCTAAGGAGTTATATAACTGGCATCAGAAGAAGAAAAATTGAGCTTTATGGTTGAGCAGGTATTTCTGCTGTTGGGGAGGTCTGGTTAATGCATAATGCAGATACACAATGCACATTATAGGGGAGAGAGGAGGCCCAAATGGGCAGAAAAAAATTTATGTTTAAATCTTCTTGCCTTGCCTTAAAATATGAATTTTATTTCATTACAAATAGTAAGCAAAGGAAAAGATGCTCAAGATTATTAGTCATTAGAGAAATGCATATTAAACCACAAGATATCACTACACAATTATTAGAATAGCTAAAACAACAAAAAACCACAAAAACCCTGACAGTGCCAAGGACTTGAAAGGATGTGGAGCAAATTGGGCTTTCATACACTATTGGTGAGAATATGAAACTGTACATCCACTTTGAAAAAACAGTTGGTAGTTTCTTAATAAAGTTAAACATACACAACGTACAGCTCAGCAGTTTCTCTCCCAGGTATTTGCCCAAGAGAAATAAAAACTTATGTTCACACAAAACTTATACATAAATGTTGAGAGTAGCTTTATAATTGCCCCAAACTGGAAACCACTCAAGTGCCCCTCAACTTATGAATGGATAAACACATTGTGGTACATTCACACAATGGATTACCACTCAGCAATTTAAAAAAAGCAAAGAGCTAAAATACACAAGGACAATGATGAATCTCCAATGTCTTATGCTAACTGGAAGAAGCCAGACTCAAAAGGCTTCGTACAAGGACTTGAGGACACAGTGGGAGGAGGGGAAGCTAGGACAAAGTGAGAGAGTAGCACTGACATATATACACTACCAAATGTAAAATGGATGGCTAGTGGGAAGCTGCTGCATGCCACAGCGAGATCAGCTCGATGCTTTGTGACGACCTAGAGGAGTGGGATAGGGAGGGTGGGAGGGAGGCTCAAGAGGGAGGGGATATGGCGATATATGTATACATTCACTTTGTTGTACAGCAGAAACCAACACAACATTGTAAAGCAATTATACTCCAATAAACATATTTAAAAAGGGCTTCTCTGGTGGTGCACTGGTTAAGAATCCGCCTGCCAATGCAGGGGACATGGGTTCTAGCCCTGCTCCGGGAAGATTCCACATGCCGCGGAGCACTTAGGCCCGTGCACCACAGCTACTGAGCCTGCGCTCTAGAGCCTGTTAAGCCACAACTACTGAAGCCTGCGCGCCCAGAGCCCATGCTCCACAAGAAGAGAAGCCACCGCAATGAGAAGCCCGCGCACCGCAACGAAGAGTAGCCCCCACTCGCCGCAACTAGAGAAAACCTGCATGCAGCAACGAAGACCCAACGCAGCCAAAAATGATAAATAAAATATATTTTTAAAAAAAGGCTTCATACTGTACGATTCCATTTATGTGACAATCTGAATGAGATGAAGATATAGAGACATAAATCAGTGATTGCCAGGAAGAGTTGGGTGCAAAATAATTTTGGGGGTGATGAAACTGTTCTATATCTTGATTGTGGTGGTAATTACATGACAGTAGCTCTTTGTCAAAACTCATAGATCTGTGCACTAAAAAGGGTTAATTTCACCACATCTAAAATTGTATCTCTTGGGAATTCCCTGGGGGGTCCAGTGGTTAGGACTGGGCGCTTTCACTGCCCTGTCAAACCTGGGGCCCGGGTTCCATCCCTAGTCAGGGAACTAAGATCCCACAAGATGTGTGGCATGGTGAATAGAATAGAATAAAATAAAATATCACTAAGCATGACTAAAAACAAAAAAGCTTAAAAAAAACCAAACTATCCATGGCTTCCCATCGCTGTTCAAAGAAAACTCAGCCCTCTGAGCTGCGCCTGCTGTGCCTCCTCTGCTCCCTTCCCTCCATCTCCCCTCCCTGGCTTCCTGTTGAAAACGCCCACCTTCTTCCTGCTTTCTGGTCTTTGCACAAGTAGTTCGCTCTGTCCGGAGTGCTCTTCCCAAGTTCTTCAGATCTTTGTGAAGAGGCCTCTTGGACCATCTACACCAAAGCAGACCCTTCCCAGCCCCTCCCTGTCACATCACCTTTTATTTTCTTCGTAGTATGACCTGGAAACATCTCGCTTGCTTCTCTTCTGTGTCTCTGATCTGGACATGTATGCGCTGTGGAAACAGATACCTTCTCTGTCCTACTCAACTCTCTCCCCAAGTCTATAATAGTATCTGGCACTACACAGGCTCTCAGAACATACATGTTGAGACTGAATGAGTGAGTCGGAGTACAATGCCTCATCCCAGTGAAGTGAAAGGTCTTTCAGGAAAGGCCACGTCCCCTGCCCTCCTCCCATGCTCTGTGCTGGCTGTGATGCCCAGTTCAGAGCTGACACAACAGGCTGCCTGAAGTCCACCAGATCTGGTGTAAGTTAGGGCAAACTGGTGTGCACAGGGCACCTAGAGCAGTCTCTAAAGCAGTCAGCTTTGTGACCTTGGGAAGTTACTCAACCTCTGGGGGACTTAGATTCTTCAATGTCACAGAGGTTGTGATGCCTGACACACACAGTGGAGGCTGTGATGGGCAGACAGCACTTGACAACCACTGTAGCTGGCAGGGAATGGTGGGAGCACCAAGCCTCCTCCCTCGGTTTTTACTTTTAACAGCTTTTTAACATAAGATAAAATGCACATATTTAAAGTGTGCAATTTAATAAGCTTTGACAAGTGTATACACGCAAGAAACCATCCCCACAATCAAGATAAAGAACACATCTGCCACCTGTTTTCCTGTGCCCCAACCCTTTGTAATGTCTACCTCCTGCCACTCCCTCTACCCCAGGCAACCATTCCTCTGCTTTCTGTCACTGTACACAGGTGTATTTCTCAGGTTTTATATAAATGGGATCACACAACATATTCTCCTTTCTGTCTGGCATCTTTTACTTGGCATAATTGAGACTCATCCAGGTTGTAGCCTGTATCGGTAATTCATCCCTTTTTACTGCTGAGTTGTATATCCATTGCATGGATACACCACAGTTTATTTACACATCACCTGTTCCTGGGCATTTCCAGTTTGGGGCTAGTACAAATAAAGCTGGTATGAACATTCATGTAGAAATCCTTATAAAGATACATATGCTTTCTTTTCTCTTGAATAAATACCTATGAATGACATAGAGTCATAAGGCAAGTGAATGTTTAACTTTTTTTCTTTTTCAATATATATATATATTTTTTGCTGTACGCAGGGCTCTCGCTGTTGTGGCCTCTCCCATTGCAGAGCATAGGTTCCGGATGCACAGGCTCAGCGGCCATGGCTCACGGTCCCAGCCGCTCCGCGGCATGTGGGATCCTCCCGGACCAGGGCACGAACCCGTGTCCCCTGCATCAGCAGGCTGACTCTCAACCACTGCGCCACCAGGGAAGCCCTTCAATAATTTTTTTTAAAAATAAATTTATTTTTGGCTGCATTGGGTCTTTGTTGCGGCATGCGGGTTTTCTCTAGTTGCGGTGAGTAGGGGCTACTCTTCGTTGCGGTGCACGGGCTTCTCATTGTGGTGGCTTCTCTTGTTGTGGAGCATGAGCTCTAGGCGCACGGGCTTCAGTAGTTGTGGCACGTGGGCTCAGTAGTTGTGGCTTGCAGGCTCTAGGGCGCAGGCTCAGTAGTTGTGGCACACAGGCTTAGCTGCTCTGCAGCATGTGGGATCTTCCCAGACCAGGGCTAGAACCCGTGTCCCCTGCATTGGCAGGCAGATTCTTAACCACTATGCCACCAGGGAAGCCCTTCAATGGACTTTTGATTTTATAACAGTTTTAGACTTTCAAAGGAGTTTCAAAGATAGTACAGAGTTCCTGTATATTCCATCTCTCCCTCACCCCCGCCATTGTTAACATCTTACATTAGTATGGTGCATTTGTTTGATGAACCAATACTGATACATTATTATTAACTAAAGTTCAGATTTCCTCATTTCTAAACTACTGTCCGTTTCCTGTTCTATGATTTGATTCAGGACACAGCATTACATTTAGTCATCATGTCTTCTTAGGTTTCTCTAGACTGTGACAGTTTCTCAAACTTTCCTTGTTTTTGATGACCTTGATAGTTTTAAGTGGTGCTGGTCATTTACTTATTTTTATTGTGATAAAATATACATAACATAAAATTTGCCCTTATAAGTGTACAATTCGGTAGCATGAAATACATTTGAAATGTTAAACCACCATCTCTATTTAGTTCCAAAATATTTTAATCACCCCCAAAAGAAATGTCACACCAACTAAGCAGTCAGTCCCAATTTCTCCTTCCCCATAACCCCTGGTAATCACTAACCTGCTTTCTGTCACTTTGGATTTATTCATTCTGCATATTTCGTACAAACAGAATCATAAAATACGTGGCATTTTGCATCTGGCTTCTACCACTGAGCATTATGTCTCTGAGGTTCATCCATGTTGCCCTGTGTATCAGTACTTCATTCTTTTTACAGCTGAATAATATTTCCCTGTATGGACAGACTACATTTTGTTTATCCATCCATTAGCTGATGGACTTCTGGGTTGTTTCTACTCTTTGGTTACTATAAATAATGCTGTTATAAATATTTGTGTACAAGTATTTATTTAAATACCTGTTTTCAACTCTTTTTTTTTTTTTTGCGGTACGCGGGCCTCTCTCTGTTGTGGCCTCTCCCGTTGCGGACCACAGGCTGCAGACGTGCAGGCTCAGCGGCCATGGCTCACGGGCCTAGCCGCTCCGCGGCATGTGGGATCTTCCTGGACTGGGGCACGAACCCGCGTACCCTGCATCGGCAGGCAAACTCTCAAACACTGCGCCACCAGGGAAGCCCTGTTTTCAACTCTTTTGGGTATATACCTAGGGGTGAAATTGCTAGGTCATATGGTAGTTCTATGTTTAACTTGTTGAGGAACTGCCAAGCTGTTCTCCATAGTGGCTGCACCATTTTCCATTCCCACCAGCAGTGTAAGCAGGTTTCAATTTCTCTACATCCTAATTAACACTTATCTCCTGGGGGGTTGTTTGTTTCGTTAGTTTTTTAAATTATAGCCAGCCTCATGTGTGAGAAGTAGTGTCTCACTGTGGTTTACTTTTTATAATTTTTAAAAATATTTATTTACTTTTGGCTGCATTGGGTCTTTGTTGCTACACGCAGGCTTTCTCTAGTTGTGGCGAGTGGGGCCGCTCTTTGTTGTAGTGCACGGGCCCCTCATTACAGTGGCTTATCTTTGTCGCGCAGCACAGGCTCTAGGCGGGTGGGCCTCAGTAGTTGTGGCACTTGGGCTCAGCAGTTGTGGTTCGCGGGCTCCAGAGTGCAGGCTCAGTAGTTGTGGCGCACAGGCCTAGTTGCTCTGCGGCATGTGGGATCCTCCAAGACGAGGGCTCGAACCTGTGTCCCCTGCATTGGCAGGCAGATTCTTAACCACTGTGCCACCAGGGAAGTCCCTCACTGTGGTTTAATTTTGCATTTCTCTAATGACTAAATATGTTGAACACATTTTCATGTGCTTGTTGACTCTTTGTATATCTTCTCTGGGGAAACATCTATTCAAGTTCTTCACCCATTTTTAAATTGGGTTGTTTGTCTTTTTGTTGTTGACTTGTAAGAGCTCTTTGTGTTCTAGATACTACACTCTAATCAGATATATGATTTGCAAATGTTTTTTCTCATTCTGTAGGCTGTCTTTTCACTTCTTGACACTGTCTTTTGCAACACAAAAGTTTTCAACTTTTATGAAGTCCAATTTACCTATTTTTTCTTTTGTTGCTTGTGCTTTTGTTGTCATATCTAAGAATCCATTACCAAATCCATGGTGATGAGGATTTCTTCAAAGAGTTTTCTTTGAGTTAATTTTTGTATATGGTGTGAGGTAGGGGTCCAGCTTCATTCTTCATTTGTATCTTTTGAACAGCTATGAATGGTCCCAGCACCATTTGTTGAAGAGACTATTATTTTCCCTATGGAATAGTCTTGGCGATCTGTTGAAAATAAATTGCCCAGAGATGTATGAAATTATTCTGGGCTCTCTATTCTATTCCATTAGTCTGGATGTCTAGCCTTATACCAGTTCCACAGTTATGGTTACTGTAGCATTGTATGCAATAAGTTTTGAAATCGGAAATC
This sequence comes from Lipotes vexillifer, assembly GCF_000442215.2. Lineage (NCBI taxonomy): Eukaryota > Metazoa > Chordata > Mammalia > Artiodactyla > Lipotidae > Lipotes > Lipotes vexillifer. Next base: position 1,412,110 of record NW_006780388.1, read on the forward strand.
TTGAGTCTTCAAACTTTTTAAGATTGTTTTTGGCTTTTGGGCTCCCTTGTAATTCCACATGAATTTTAGGATCAGTTTTCCTGTTTCTGCTTACAAGGCCATTGAGAATTTGATAAGAATTGCATTGAATCTATAGATCACTTTGGGAAGGATTGTTGTCTTAACAATATTAAGTCTTCAAACCATGAACAGGGTTTTTTCCATTTATTTTTCTTTTTTTTTTCCCAGCAATGTTTTCTAGTTTTCAGTGTTGTCTTGTACCTCCATGGTTAATTTTATTCCTGTTTTATTTTTTTGTGTTCTTTGCTACTGTATAGAAATACAGTTAATTTTGCGTGTTGATCTTGTATCCTGAGACTTTGCTGAATCTTATTAGCTCCGATAGTTTTATTAGCTCAAATAGTTTTTTTTAGTGTGAATTAATTTTTTTCTCTGTATAAGATCATGTCATCTGTGAATAGAGAGAATTGAAGGTTTAACTTTTTAAGAAACTGTTTCCCAAATTGGTGGTACCATTTTACATTCCCCCAGCAACATGAGGGTTCCAGTTCCTCCAAATCCTTCCTTACACTTGGTGTGATCCCACAGTACCCCATCATCTACTTATGGGAAAATGGGCAGAAAAATTAAGGGACCCATCCAGTCACCCAATACCACCTTCTCAGCATGCTCAAAGCACTGACCCAGATCTCACCAAGTCTGCATTCCTAAACCTTCATTTTCCATCCATGGATGAGGAAACTGATATCCCAAGCAGTCACCCCTGGGAGTGACTCCTCAGCCTGCAAGAGCTGAATGTTTGGCAGGCCTGTCCCAAGCCAGAGGGACCAGGGACCTCCCCTAAGGTTCTTCCCCCTTCCCTTGTCCTCCTCCCACCCTGCCCCTGCCCTTGAGCATCATCCTCTCCCAAACTCAGGGATCTGGGAAACCTGGAAGTCTTCCCTGTGACATCACAGAGCTGGTTGCCAAGGGAGACCTGCAGATCCATCCCCTAGGCAGGGGAGAGCACGGCTCTGCTGCACAGGAGGCCCGGCTGCTCCTCCCCCACCCGGCTAGCCCTCCATGGAAGCCTTGGTCTGTGCGTTCTCTCAGCTGCACATAAGAGAAGGTGCCAGGCTGCGGCGAGGAGGCAGGAGAGATGCCCTCCTGTCCTGACCTGGGCCCAAAGCCACCAGGGTGGCCTCAGGGACATGCAAGCTTGGGAGAGGGGAATGGCCACCAGTCCAGGCCATGTGACCCTGGGCACCAGAATGCTCTCTCTAGGGTAGGGGGCAAAAAGGGGTGGCAGAAAGAGCCTGCAGTCCTGAAAGAGATCTTGGTGCCAAGACTCAGGCTTCTCAGCCCTCCCTGTTGGTTGGGAGGGAGAAGGAGTGCTTTGTTGGGTGAGGGAGGTGGGAGACAGGGGGCGGAGCCCATCTGACAGACAGGTAAGCTGAGGCTCCGCAGGCCAGGGGTGGAGCCCATCACATAAGCATGTGACTACACTGTCCCCTCACGGCCGCTGTGGCCCACCAGCCACCAATCTCCTGCTCTCCCCTCCACAGATGCAGTGAGCTGGGCCCGAGGATGCACCAGTCACCCCGACATGCCACCCAAAATCTATGAGGGGGGGCTGGGGGCCCAGCAGCAGCAGTGTCCCAGTGCCCAGGGAAGCAAGCCCAAGAACTTGCACCACCTCCGGGGCCTGGCTCTCTACCTGCCAGGTCACATGCATTCTGCTGGCCACTGTGAAAGCCATTGGCTGAGCCAGCTCATGGCCGGGGGCTGCCTCCCACAACCCAAGGGCACAGTCTGGCCCCTGGACTTACCACAGGGGGCTCTGGGCCCAGGTAACAGTCACCACTCAGCCCTCGACAGCCTGGGAAATACAGGTAAGCACCTGTCCAGGTGATGCAGGGCTGGGGACAGGAGGGGAAGACCCCGGGCAGGGTTGGGCTGGGCACTCAGATGGACCCAGGTGGCCCCTCTCCACTCCCAATCCTCCTGGGTACCTGTCCCAGCTCTACATTTGATGAGGGACCTTGGACTGCTCTCCCCCGCTGGCCAGGTCTGTTTCCCCATTTGTAAAATGAGGGGTTCGCGTTAGAGAAGGGTCCTTTCAATTTGAAACGTGTTTCCCTCTTCCTCCTCCCCTCCCAGGTTTTAAGGAGAACTGCCCCCTCCCCTCTGGTTTTGAAGGATGCCAGGTTCCTGGGAGTCATAGGATGGGCTGGCAGCCTCCCCCAGGTCCCTCCAAGTGACTCCTCTCCCCCCACTTTCCTCAGCTTCCAGTTCCAGCATGGACCCAGCCAAGGGTGCCCCCTCCCAGCCCGGTGCCCCTGAAGGCTTGGGGCTCAGGCCTAATAGATCCTGGGTGGGCCTCAGAGGAATCCACATGTCCCTTGAGCAAGAGAACTCGCTCTGGGGCTCTGGAGAGGCCATAGGGATCCAAGTGCCAGGGCTGGTTCTCCCAGCTCAGGACAGGAGGGGAAAGGATGGCCCAGGAGGAGGACACAGGTCCAGCGGGAAGGGCTCAGCCCCCACCAGTAGCATCCCCACACCGAGATGCCTGGGCAGCTGCCCAGCACCAGAGCCTAGGCCAGCCTCGGGAAAACTCGAGGGTGGAAGGATGAGGAGGTCCTGCTGGAGGGACAGAAAGAAGCCTGGGTGTACCCTTGCAGCCTGCTCCAACTCAAGTCAGCCACTTGTACCTGGGAGGCTGGGCGGAGTGGAGAATTGGGCTCCCGAGAGGGGAGCCTACAGGTCTAATCTCAATAAAAGCCAAGGCCTGCACCTTCTGTCCCTGGGTCTGTCTGTCATCAGGCCAATTCAGCCAGAAAAATGGTCCCTCGGCACCTGTGTTCTGAGAGCAGAGTTCCATGTCGATCCTGGGGGAATCCAAGGTGCTCCCACCCTTAGTTGAGGAGGGAGCCGTCCTCCTCTGGGCGGGACTCTGAGCAGGCTTCCTGGGTGGGCAGGGTCTCAGCAGGCCTAAGAGCAGGGCTTGGTGTTCTGGGTGGAGAGGGCAGAGGACAGAGAAAGTTAGGCCAAGTTTAGGGAGGGTGTCGGGAGGACAGCAAGTTCCCAACCTGGGCAGAGACATTGGCCCTAACCCCACGCCGCCCCTCATTGAGGCCTTGGTTGAGTTCATCCCCCCTGGGGACCCCTGGCTGCCCTGCCCCTCCAGGCAGAATGGGCACAGCCCTTCTCCCAGCTGGGCTAGACTCCAGGCACCCAGGCATGGCCTCCTCTGTATCAGGAGGTCTTAACCCCAGCCCTGTTGACATTTGGGGCTATGCCATTCTTTGTTTCGGGGGTTGTTCTGTGAGTTGCAGGATGTTTAGCAGCAACCCTGGCCTCCACTCACTAGATTCCAGTAGTGCCCTCCGCCCAGTGTGGCAACGAAAAACATCTCTGGAGAGTCTGAGGTCCCCTGGGGGTCAGAATCTCTTGGGCTGAGACCCCCTGCTCTACATCACTGGGCCTCAGCTTGTGGGGACAGACAGGAGAACCTGGGTTTGCCTCAGTGACCCTCACCATTTGGCTGATTTCCTGTCCTGGCAGCCTGGGTCAGGCAAGGGCTGACCTACCCTTCTCACAGGCTTCTGTCAGACCACATATGATGGTGTCAAGGACATTCTGGACACTAGGACAGCTGGGCTCCTTCCAGACATGGGGGAAAGCTCCCTCAGGCCCCTGCCCTTCCCCTGTACCCTGGTACAGCAGATTCTGGAGACTTTGGTCCCTGGGTGCTTTTCAGTGTTCATGCGGCCCTGGGTGGTGGCAGCTCCTAGTCCGGGCCACCAGCCTCAGGCCCTGTCCCATAGGGAGGGCCATCGGGGGAGGTCCAGCCCTCAGGGAGCAGCGCACCCACGCTTTGGAGGGGTCCACACTTGGGCTGCGGTTTCAAGCCCACCATTCACAGCTGTGTGGCTCTTGAGCAACTCCCAGCCCCTCAACCAGTCATTTGTCTAAGAGGGTGACAGGCACGACCTCCTGCCCCCAGGGTGGCCAGAGGCTCCAAGAAGTTGGTGGAAGGACCTGGTCCCCTGCTTGGCCCAGCCAGGGGCTGGGACCTGCTGCCCCCCCTGCCCCCCGCCTAAGGCTCCTGTGGTGGGGTGCCCTGGGCAGGGCCCCTGCCTGACCACTGCACTTTCACCAGCTCTAGAACCTCTTCCAGGGCTGTATTCCTTGGAAGGGCAAGGTACAATTATGATTGTAAAAAACAATTGCCCTTTGAGCTGGAAGCCGTTCTTGGGACTTGCCAGGGGACAAGCAGCTCCTGGGCCGCCCTCAGCCACGGGGCAGGTCCACAGGCGCAGGGCCTGCAAAGACAGAATGTGACCAATTAAAGTCTATTTATTTGTTTGTAGTAAGACAAAACATTATAATCTGTTCAACACTGGGCTGGACACTGCAGTGATAAGGAGGCGGGGAGGGAGGGGCAGGGCAAAGCCTCTGAGCTCAATTACGAATGTACAAGGTAGAACCTTCTGGAAGACTCTTCCCTTACCCTGAGGGGCAGAAATAAAAATCACATGATCATCATTGATTCAGATTAGAGAGGACACCCAGCTGGGCCTCAGCATGAAACCAATGTCAGCGTGGAGGTGGGGAGTCGGGGGAGATGGAGTGCCCTTCCTGCCCAGGATCCACCGGTGAGGCTGCAGGAGCCCCGGGCCAGGAAGTTCTGAGGGAGGGAAGGACACGGTCACGGAGCCCCCACCTGGGGTTTCCCGTCTCCTGCTCTCATCCGGCGTGAGACTCTGTGCCATCCCCTCTGCTCCGGAGGGGCAGGCCAGGCAGCAAGCAGCTCTAGGGGCCCTGGCAGAAGAGGCGCCAGGAGCACATGCCGTCCACGCGCACACTTCCAGGCACTGTCTCTGCCCCAGAGGTGGAGGGACCACAAGGCACGCACTGTCCCCAGCCTCAAAGGCCGGGTCTCACTTGGTCATTGCGGTGCTCAGCTTCGTCCTGTCTGCACCTGGCCAGGCCTCAGAGCTGCTGCTCATGGGGCTGGGGGGCTGGGGGGAGAGGACCCCCAGGCCCTCAGTGGTGCCTGTCCTCAGCCCGGCTCCCTGCGGCAGCTCAGCTGAATGGCACATCCACCATCTGACAGGTGGTTCCAATCGCTCGGGACAGAATGAAGCAGCCCATGGGAAGAGGCCGCGGGAGGACTCAGCCTCCTAGTGGGGAATGTGGGCACCTGTCTCGTTATCCGCCCGCACATGTGGGGAGCGAAGCCACAGAGCTCAGTGTGTGGGTGAGAAGCCTCCCCAGCTGTGTCCAGCAAGTGTCAGCCCCAGGTGGAGAGACCGGAGCTGCTCCCCGCCCCGCCGGGCTTCTGGGTGCTGGTTCTGGACCAGGGCCTGGCCTTCCCGTTATTTTGTTCCCTCATTATTCAGAGGCTCCTGTGTCTTTAGGGTTAAGTCTGTCCGTAACACTTGGGTTCCTCCCTCCCAGAAGTTTATTCCGACTTTGGAGAAAGGAGCTGGAAGGATCACACAGCGGAGGGGAAGAGGCTGGTGAGGGCCGTGGGGAAGGAAGCCCTTTCCCATGCCCTTGCTCCCAGGGCAGCAGAAGAAACAGACCACAGTGAACGCTGCCACCCCCAGGTGCCCGTGGGGCTGGAGCACGTGCAGGGGCCCGGCCAGGGCTCAGCAGAAGTGAAGGTTTCCAGATTGGGAAGGAGGACTGGAGGAGCCTGTGGGATAGACAAGAGGGGAGCAGGGGTGAAGTCTTCAGCAGAAACACTCTGCTTCCCTCCCCTCCCCAGGGGCCCGGCCTAGGAGCCCAAAGCTGGGTCCCTGGCGCTCCTGAAGTGTGAGCCCTCCTCCAGGTCCAGAGTCCCTTCCAGTGACCACTGGCTCTCCCTGGTCCCAGCACAAACCACAGTACCAACGGGGGTGCCAGCCCAGGAGGCCACGGAGCCCTGCCGCCTGGGCTTGGCCCACATCACAATCCGCTCTGGGCCGTGTCCATGCACAAGGGGTAGACCTTGGAGTCCCCATGACGCCTTCTAGCTCTGCCATTCCCTGAGGTCTGGGAGACCAGCTCCCCACAGTGCTCAGAAGCGGCCGTGTCTAAGCAGAGCTCTCATCTAGGTGCCCACCACAGGGCAAGGCCGCTGCTGTTAAAGCTGCCATCTACAGTGAAGCACCACCAGGGACACAGCGGCACTGATAACCCCTGGGAAGGGGAAGCTGAGTGTCTGGGGACAGGAGTAGAAGGGGCTTGATTTTTTGGTAACTTTTCAATTTTTGAACCATGTGAATGCATTATTTTTTAAAAAGTAGTTCAGGTAGTGAAAAAATAAAGCTCTGGCCAGGTCAAGAGCTCTGCTTTCCCTCCTGAAGTTTCTGAGAGACATTTGGGAACTATCTCGGCCCCTGGCCATGCTTCCCAGCACCCTGAGCAGCAGATGCCCATCCAGGGCCTCCTGTTTTCATTGCTGAAAGCACCGCCTCCATTTCCCCAACCATCAGCCCACTGGGCTCTGCTCCCCTTTCTGCACCCCCTGCTCTGGTGTACCTGGGGGAGACCGGGCACGCTCCTTGACTCTCTTCTCCCGAGCCCACGTAGCACCAGGCCTGCAGGTGGGGCAGGCCGACGGGCCCGGCAGGTGCCCACCGGCTCCTCTGCAGAGGACAGCAGAAGTCAGATGTCTGGGAAGGTGGTTTCCACAGGGTGCCGAGGGGTGGGGCCTGGCAGAGACTGCCCGGCTAGTGTCACATGGTCCGGCTATACTCTATGCCGCCCTTGGTGGAGATGCTTGACCATGGCAGGAAGCTGCAGAGCAGGCTGTGGGCCTGGCGGTAGATCCTGTGCGGGATGGAACAGGGGCTCAGGTTTGCTAGTGCAGAGCCCAGGTGCTGGATGTAGTCCGTGCAGCTCTGTTAAGGAAGATTCCGACTCGCCTGCCCAACTTCCCCAGGGCGGCACTGTCAGCACGGTGACCATGGGGGCTGCATGCAGACAGCACGCCACTCTTGCAGGAGGCCAAGAGCCTGCTCAGCCTCTGCAGGGCTGGAAAGCCTCATCAGATGGAGGGGGCTCTGCTGCACAAAATAATGCAGGGCAGAGCCTGGGTACAAGGGACCTTCTGGGTGAGGCCCCAGGCACCTGGACACCCAGACTAAGGCTGGACAGGACTGGGTGCTGGGGGAGGGGTCTGGAAGAGCAAGTGTTCCTAGTTCTCCCCTACGCTCAGTCCTCAGACTGGCAGGGCCCTGTCCCTGTGATGAGGAGGGGTCAGCAGTCCTGACCCCATGGACATCCACAGAGACCCATCTTCACAGGAGCTAGGCCTGCAGGCTTTTGGGCCGCCCTTGTCTTTCTTGTTTATTTCCCTGTGAAATGGATAAATCCTGGACTCATTAATTTAACTTCTTTCTCTCACATACACACAGTATTTTGGGGGTCACACCCTATGACTATCAGGAAGTCTCCTGGCCTCCACCGAACCTGTCAAGGGCCAGAGAGAGTTAAAGAGGAGGGAGCAAGGCAGGGACACACCTCTGGGTCACGCACCCAGCAAAGAAGGTTTGAACCCAAGTGTTCAAAAACAGCAAACAGTTCGTTTCACCTCACTTGCTTGTCTTCTCCCCCACCAGCACACAGCCCCATGAGAGCCGGGGCTTCTGGCTGTTTCGTTCACTGTTGTATCCCCCACGCACCTAGGGGAACAGGAGGCTCTCATTCAATACTTGATGGATGGATGGATCTTAGGCCAGGAGGCTGAACACCCTCCCCTCACACCAGTCTAACGTCCAGCGAGCGCCAAGTGCCAGAGCTGGCCTGCTTTCCCAACGTCCACACCCAGACTGTCATTTCCCAAGATGTGCCGGCCAGACCCGCCCACAACAATATCTGGTCCCATGAGCTTGGCCTTGTGGATGCCGCGTGAAGGCAACCACAGCTCCAGCTGGCGCACGGGCCCTGCTAGGAAGCCACAATACCTCACCCCTGAAAGAGAAAGGATATAGGATGGTCCAGGGAGGGTGGCCACCGTTGATGTAGAGGACATAGGTGAAGCCATCTTTGAGGACCCCTCGGATGGAATAGTAATAGGGGAGATAGTGATGCTGCTTGAAGTCTCTGTTTTCGTAGAAGTTTATAGCCGTATTGTTGGTAGTGAGGACGTGCAGGTAGATGGCTTTGCAGTGGTCCTGGGCGGTGGTTGATATGTGATCTTTTAAACTCTCAAGTAATAGGGAACCTGCAGAGGAAGAGGCGCAGGGCAAGTGGGAAGAAAGCGTGAGGCAGACAAGGAAGTCATCTTTGCAGAGGTCTCTAAAGATCTCTCAGCTTTTGGACCGAAGACCGACCTCCCATAACCAACCACTATAGAAGTCCCTAACATCTCACGGCTCGATGGGGCTTGTCACCTGAGGCCCTGAGGCATCCGGGACCGCGGATGCCAGCCTGCTAGTTCCCTCCCAGGGGCTGAACCCACAACAGAGACTCACTGATCTTTTTAGACAATGAAGTGTAAACCTGAGCCCAGGCAAATGTGGAACGGACACAAATGAAGACTCTGCCACTCACTGGCTGTGTGGCTGAGTGGGATGGGAATTTGGAGTCATGCGGGCAGCCCGGCACCCCAGATGTGGCGGGCACCCGATAAATGGTGGCTAGCACTATTTTTCAATTATGTTTTCTACTCTTAATCAAGAATACCTTGGGTCTCTGTCATACAGAGTGAAGTAAGTCAGAAAGAGAAAAACGAATACCGTATGCTAAAGCACATATATGGAATCTAGAAAAACGGTATTGATGAAGCTAGTGGCAGGGCAGGAATAAAGACACAGACGTAGAGAACGGACTTGAGGACACAGCGGGGAAGGGGAAGCTGGGACGAAGTGAGAGAGTAGCACTGACATATATACACTACCAAATGTAAAACGGATGGCTAGTGAGAAGCTGCTGCATAGCACAGGGAGATCAGCTCGATGCTTTGTGACCACCTAGAGGGGTGGGATAGGGAGGATGGGAGGGAGGCTCAAGAGGGAGGGGATATGGGGATATATGTATACTTACAGCTGATTCACTTTGTTGTATGACAGAAATTAACACAACATTGTAAAGCAATCATACTCCAATAAAGATATTAAAAATATATATATCTTGGGATCAGACATAAGCTGTGTGTGTGGTGAGAGGCATGATAAGGGGTACCCATTCCCAAGTGAGGACATTCGGGAGCGGTTATTAATCTGATCTTGTCAGATTTGGGAAGGAGGCCATGGCAGAAAGACCTGGTGTTGTATGGAAAGAGGACAGGCTGAAGGCCAAGGGAGTTGGTGGGGCCATGGGTCTTGTTGGAAGGGGAGAAGGATGAAGGTCTGGCCCCAGACAGAGGCTCAGGGATGGAGGAAGAGACTGAGGGGTATTTATGAGAGACAATCGTCAGAACGGGGCAGGGGGGCACGAGTTGGTGGCGGTGGTTTATGAGCTCTGCCACTCTTACCTATGCCGTGCTTTCTGAATTCCTTCACTACTCCCAGGCTTAGGATGTACGCAACCTGTGTGTCAACAGAGAAGCTGGAGGCTAGAATATCTCCATCCTAAAGAGAAAGTCAGAAACAGTCAGGTCAGCAGTGGAGGCCCCGGTCCCACTGCAGGACACAGCTCACTTGCCAACTTCCCAGCCATGACACCTGAGGGGACACTGGGGCAGAGGGAACAGAAGACAATAGAGGGTCACCTCCACACCCATGGAAACGAGAGGGTGTGGGCCCTTCTGCGAGAAACTGCAGATATAAGAGCACACAAAAAAATCGCTTCTCTTGGGGTGGGTGGTAGACCAAGACAAGGAGGGTCAGGGATGCCAGACGAATAAAGTCATGTCGGGAAAAAGGAACCGCTCAGCAGGCCCTCAGCACATGACAGTCCACCCGCCAAGAGACAAGACAGCCCAAGAGAGTGTGAATGTTTTAACTAGGGATCCTACACAGCCCCAGATGGTCTCGCAGTAAAGGGGGAGGCGGGGGGTAGGGTGGGCAGTGGTGCCCTCCACCACCCTCCACTGCCAAGGCAAGGCCAAGTGACACACTGCCCCACGTGGGTCTCTTGGTTCCGGAGATGCAATTTTGGACCGGGAGTGTCATGAATCCGACCAGCACACAGTTCTTATGTTCTTCTACCTCACAAAGAACTAGAAGGATCTGCCATGTGTATGGTTTTCTCTACCCCACTGAAAAGGACACTTGGCAACTTGGCCTTTGTGTCCTATCCACTGCTCACTGAGTGGCTCCCACGTGCTGGGAGTGGGTCGGCTCCCCACTCCCCGCCCCACCCTCCACACTACAGTTAGCCTGGACACAGGTGGGCTTGTCATCAGTCTCAGGGAGGTAAGCATCCTTCCTGCTCTTGTGACTCGAAGCTCACAGAAAGGCCAGTGTACCGTTTACCCGCCTCCCTACTTCAAAACAGCTGTCATTGTGAAGCCTGTGGTCGTGTTACTTAATGCATATACGACTGTGTCACGAACACACAGAAAGAAACCAACCAGGTACGAATCTCACACGCCGTCTGGGCTCCCAAGAGAAAGGGCCACAGAGCAGGCAGCGTGACTGTGTCACAAGGCCCCACAGTCCTGTCCAGAGGCACCGACTGCCAAGTCATTGCCGCATACACTCACCTCCTTGTGTATCTTGGTCCTATTTTTTATTTCAGCTACGATCATTCCCACGATGGCGCCCCTGTAGGTTGCGGCAAGGGAAAAGAACTTCTTGTTGGAGGTGATATCACGATACCATGAGTCTGGGTACCTGAAGAGGAGACAAACTCAGAGGAACTGGCCAGGTCAAGTCCAACCCCCGTCGTGCTTCAGAGAGTTGAACCACAGGGGACCCTAGGCTGCTCTGTCCACCACTCAGGGTTGACGAGGGGTCTGCCCTTTGCTGTCTCCACTGAAGTGTATCACTCTCAGAGTATCATCTTCTGAAAGCGGTTATCTGTCCAGACAGGACTGGAAATTTGATAGGAAAACGATCTTACAAGACACAGAGACAAGAGGGGAAAAATCTCTGATGATGCTGTCCCCTCGAGAGCAGTGCCTGGGGGGGCAGGTGGATGAGTTAAGATTGATGACCCCCGCAGCCTGTGGACACTTGGGTGATTTCCAAGAATTCTGTGAGACTTTTTCAAGACTGGGGGAAGTGGTGTGGGGAGAGCCAGGTTCGCTGCAGAGTGGCATTTGAGTTTCAGGGACAGGGCCTCAAGGGCAAGGTGTATCCAGGGTCACTGGGGCTGCTCACCAAGTGCTGTCCGAGGGGAGCAGGGAAAAGAACAGTGATGCAGTGATGAAAAGGCAGAGACTCAGCCACACCAAGGAGGCTCGGTCGGGAGGGTGTCTGGGTTTGTTTCCTAACGGACACAGCGGGTTAGCCCAGGATGCCTTTCATGAGACCAAGAGCTGGAGGAGGGTCTCAGACCCTCCTGGCGACACAGAGAGGTGCTCTACTCGGGTCTGCACTGTAGAGGCCACCGCCCACCCACTGGAAGGTTCCATAGAACATGAGCATCACCCAGGCTCCTCTCCTGGTCCTCATCACACTCCCACCTTCTGACCGCAGCAGTGCCGGGTGGTGCGGCAGCCAGGAGGGGAGCTGCCACCACATGGTCTGATGGGACTGAAGTTCTCTCCCTCATCTTTGGAACCTGAGGCCTCAGGCCCAGGAAGCTGCAAGGATAGGCAAGCAGGTCGGGCTCCTCAGAAGCACAGAGACTTTGGCTGGTGAGGCTCTACCTGCCCCAGGTCACCCTCAGCGGGGTCTAACCTCGGACTTACTGGATTACTTTCCAGCGGTGGGACTGCTGGGATGACATTTATTTTCTAACCTATGAAGCCGCCGCTAGCCTGTGGCCCCAGAAGGTGACAATTCACATTCCCATCAGGGACGTAAGGGAATCCCTCCCTTCCTGCCGGCAGCAGGTTAAACACATCTGAGGCTAAGGCTCACGGAAATGTGATGATTGGCAGGAGCTTGTTTATTTTTAATTTTTAAAAGTTTGCACTATTTTTCTCACTACAAGCTCTATGTGCATATTACAGAAAAATGTAGGAAGTACAGACAAGCAAAACCAGACAAACTTGTAGATGTTAATCATCCACCCACCCGAACTACCGAACACATTTGCTACGAGGTACATATACTCCTAAGCTTTTATCTTGTATGTGTTTTTAAATAAAAGGGGGATTGTGGTACATACTGCTTTCTAGTCTGCTTTTTCCACTTAATATCTCATAAAAAAACTCTCCTTGTCAACATATATACCTCTAGGACAGGTTTTTTTTCCCCCGGCAGAATAACATTATACTTTTGCATACACATACCCCGATGTATGTAACCAATTCCTTTCTGTTAAGATACTTAAGTAGCTTCTCAATTTTCTGAATATTGTAAGTAGCACTGCATGGAACATCTTTGTAACTAAAGATTCTCAGCCAAGGCCTTTCGGGGATCTCTAGGAACACAATGAGATGCAAAGAGCCTGGTGGTAGTCAGGGAGCAGGGCCCGGGGCCCCGACAGGCGAGGTCACTCTGGGCCACCACGGCGCCTTCACAGCAAGCCTTTCAGCTTTGGCACCCGCAGCTCTGCGCACATCCCCCCCGCCATTCCCCATCCCCCAAGCCACAGCTGGGGACACTGCTCAACTTACTCGATGGGGAACCAGTCGCCACACAGGTGCTTCACGGTGTCTATGTCATCGTGGCAGAGGAGACGCAGGCTGACCTCGCTGAGGGAGCTGGATGGCACCACCTCTGTCATTCACACCTGCAGGGAGGGAGGTGTCAGGAGGCGGCCGCACCCATGCTGCCGCCTCCTCCTCCTCATATAACCTGTGAGGCAAGCAAGGCGGGAAAGCGCGCACCCGTCCCCCTGATGGAGTGTTCCTCCCCTCACAACACTCCCTGCACTAGGCATCACAGGCACACCCCCACCTCCGCCATCCCTGCAGGGCAGGAAACCAAGGATAGGAAAGGCCTGGGAGGATGGGGACCCAGGGTCCCCTCGCTGCATGGGATACTCCTGAGCCCCACAGAGGGCAGCCCAACTCAGCTCTGTGTTCTCTCTTCTCTTGGCCCCTCTGAGCTGCCCATTGAGCGCCCACACCAGCCCTACTTCTGCCCAGAGGTTCTCACGTCTCCCTCACACCTGCTGTTTTTCCACTGGGGAGACACACGGCCCTGCCAGCCCCAACTCCTCCCAGCCTGGGCCAGTGGCTGCCAACAAACGACCCAGGGCTCAGCAGCCCCAGAGACTGCTGGATTTAGAGTGGCACTTGCTGGGTGGGCCATTTCTCCTCCCCTATGTGCGCACAGAAGGACTTCAAGACATGCCAAAAGTTCAAGACAGGGGCCACAAGTTGCAACGATTAAATCAGGAAGCTACATTCAGTCCAGGCAGGAAGGCCACGGGTGGACTCTGACAAAGCACCTGCACCCCCAGGACTCAGCGATCGCCAAGGAAAAGCCTAACCTCGCACCCCTGAGATCCTGCAGTCCCACGTCCCCCAGGGATGGAGGCCAGCCTCCCAGTGCCTCCTGTGAAATACACAAAGCCCTCAAGTTTCCCACCTACAATGCTGGGCCTGAAGCCAATCAAGCCTCCAGGCCTAACTTCACAACTGCAGGTAACACTTGGCACCCGGGCACCATGACATCTGACACACACGGAACGGGTAGAATTCTACAAGACAACTGGCCTGGTCTCTTCAAAAAGTCAATGTCATTTAGGAACCTCCCTGGTGGTGCACTGGTTAAGGAATCTGCCTGACAATACAGGGTACACAGGTTCGATCCCTGGTCCAGGAAGATCCCACATGCCGCGGAGCAACTAAACCCGTGCGCCACAACTACCGAGCCTGGACTCTAGGGCCCGCACTCTAGAGCCCACGCACCACAACTAATGAGCCCTCAAGCCACAACTACTGAAACCCATGTGCCTAGAGCCCGTGCTCTGCAACAAGAGAAGCCACCGCAATAAGAAGCCCATGCACCACAACGAATAGTAGCTCCCCGCTCGCTGCAACTAGAGAAAGCCTGCACCCAGCAACGAAGACCCAATGAAGCCAAAAATAAATAAATAAATAAATGTATTAATAAAAAAAGTCAACGTCATTAAAAAAAATAGACTAAAAAAGACAAGGAGACCTACAACCAAATGTGATGTGTAAACTCTTCATGGGAAAAATAAAAAGTCAAACAACATTTTGGAGAAACTTAAATATTGGCTGGACAGTAGATGATGAATTTATGATGAAATTATCATGAAACTGTAATTAACTGACTTAGATGTGGAGGGTACAGTGCTTATGCAGAAAGTCTTAGGAGATGCACTGCTGAAATACTTTGGAGTGAGGTATCATGAGGTCTAAAACTAAACAGTTCAAACATTTTTCAACTGCTTAGAAGGCAAATGTGACAAAACGCTATTAGCGGTTGGACCTAAGTGGCAGGTTGATATAAAACAGGAAATTACTGTTCACACATTCAATTTTTCTACATATTTGAAATTTTTCATAATAAACATCGGGGTTGGGGCAAGGGGTAGCCTGAAGTTACCTAAACTGACTCTAGAAACCACAGTTCTGTGAATGGGCACCGTGAGAGTCCAGGCAATGACCAAAGGTCAAAGGGAGCCCAAGTGCAGTGCCCTCCTGCTGTCCTGACCCTGCTCCTGATTGGTTCCCATGAAACACAGGCATTTCCATGAGGGTCCCCGGGAAGGCCATGTCCTAACCTGCCACCTGCCAGGGGCCGAATCCACCCTGAGGCTTGACCACAGGGCCAGTGGGGCAGCTGCTCAGTCTCTGAGACTTGGACATGACCCCAGTAGGCTCTGTCCAGCAAGAAGGGTTCCTTTGAGGGGTGGCCAAGGGTAGGCTGGGCAATGACAGGTCTGCCATGGACTAGCTGGAGTGGGGGCTTTAAAGGTCAGGTCCACGGGGCTGGAAACATGGTGACCTTGGTGACCTTGAAGCAGACATGGGGTGGGCGGGGAGGCAGAGGAGGTACTACAGGAGCTCCATGGCTCTGTGCCCACATCGGGTTCTATCCTTCCAGCTCTCGCCAGACCCTGCAGGGTAAGGGCCATGCCACCCTGACAGGTCCCTCTGCACAGAACGGCTTGAGAGCCGAGATGAGAGGGGACCTGCTCTCTCTTCCTCCTCCGTGTTTCCAGCCAGCACCTGCGCGCTGCACACACTGCCCATGTGGGGTCTGCCAGGTGGGGCCCCTCCTGTGACCCCCTGGCAGCGTGAAGGGAAGCTCATCAGGACAAGAAGCTGGTGAGCTCCTGCCTGAGGCCTGGTGGATCCCAACAGGCACCCTTCTTGAGAAGACTCGTCACTCAGAGGGGACCTCTGAGAGCCCACTCAGGCAGGGCAGAGACAGCCGCCCACGTCCTTGTTTTCAAATGACAGGACCAGGGACCAGGCCATCACAGACATTAACATGAGAGGCTTCTGGAGAAAGGGCAGCCACAGCTGCTGGGCTGAGTTCTCGGCTCCAAACACAAAACAAAACCAAAACACCAACCAAACAACAAAAAAAACCTCCCAGACTTGGCAAATCTGACCTTCCCACATCTCCTGTGTTTTTCTTGTTGTTGGGACACACTTTCAGAAACCAAGATGCTGTCCAGCTCCATCTCTCATGAACAGCTTGGCTGGTCCACTGCTCAGCAGCACCCCCCACCACCAATGGTGCCCAGGACGCTCTGGTGAATGTGACCTCAGGGACCTCAGGCCGGCCACCGCTTGGGAAATGGACTGTCGACCAAAAATGGCAACTCTTGAGTTTTATGAGTCATCTCTGTCCAGAATACATCCTGGCAGTCACAGCCAGGACGTGGCTTCACGGTCATCCCAGACTGTACAGTTCCAGGCGCAGAACGAGGCCCAACACATCACAGCTGCCACAACAAAGCACTGCTTCCTGCGAGGTTTCTAAACAACCCACTGCACACGTGACCCTCTTTCCCCCACAAAGGGAGAGAGTCCACAAAAAACCTCTAAAAGCACCCACGGAGTTGCTGCTAATCTTGTTGGCATGAAAACAGCAGTGTGGTTGTGTAGGAAATGTCCATATTCCTGAAGAGATGCATGCTGGACATATAGGGGTGAAATGCAGAATGTTCTGGAGCTGAATTTAGCTGGAGCGAAAGTGGCAAAATGTTCACAACCATTGAACTGGATGACGGTACACCAGGTGGATGTGTGAAAATGTTCCTAATTAAAATTAACCACCAACCTGCCAGACTTCTCCACAGGCTGAGTTTCCGGCATGGACGGCAGCTTCCCCACGTGACTGATGGAAGTACCTCTGCCATCCTGCACGAGGCCACCTTGCAGTGGCCACCCCACCTCTGCACACCCCTCGCTGGGAACAGCACAGCGCACTCCCTGCTGGCCGTGGCTGCCCACCAGCCACGCGCGGGAGCCCTGGAGGGTTCGGTGCCTGGTTCGGAGCTTTCTGGGGGCAGGAATACCGTCCGGGACCCAAGTTAAACAGTTTAACCCCCAAACTCCACCGTGGTTTTAAAGAGGAGGGTGTAGACACCCGAGGACAAGGGAACCGCTTTAGAAGCTGCCTGAGGGGCTAAGTCTTAACCACAGGGCAAGTTGGCGCCCCTTCTCCTTCCCTCGCGGCCAAGAGTGGGGAAACGCAGGAAACCCCAGTCAAAACCTCGAGCCTTTGGGACGGTCGACAACCCCATACCATCTGAGGCCGAGGCCTGGCCCTCAGTGCAGTCTTTCCAGAGAAGGGTCCTGAGACAGGCGTCCCCCTCTCCCTGTGGCAACTGCCTTTAGGGAAAATCCTGGGGGACAAGCCCCAATACATCACCACCTGCCTAATCTGAGTGGCCAAACAGGATGCCCTATACACGTTCTGCTCAACACTCCAGTGAGGGCACAACCCCTGCTCTAAATTTAGCAAAGGAGTGTAAGCTAGAGCCCACTGTGAGCTCACCAAAAAACAGCCCCAATGTGCAAGCAACCCAAATGTCCATCAATGGATGCCTGAACCAATACAATGTGTGCATCCATGTGTGAATATTTAGCACTGACACATGCTACGATGTGAATGAACACAGCAAACATGATGTTGAGTGAGAGAGGCTGGACATAACGGGCCACATACTGCACCTTAATGAAGTGTCCAGAACAGGCAAATCCATAGGGACAGAAGGCAGATTAGTGGTTGCCTACGGTGGGGAGTGGGGTTGAGAGGCTTGGAGGGTGATGGCTAAGGGTGTAGGTTTCTTCCAGGAGTGGTGAAAATGTTCTGACACTGAACATGGTGATGGCTGCACAGCTCTGTGAATACACTGAAAACACTGAATGGTACACTTTGGGTGAATTCATGGTAGGTGGACTGTACCTCAATAAAGCTGTTAAAAAGAAAACAAGGGCTTCCCTGGCGGCGCAGTGGTTGAGAGGCC
>NW_006780388.1:1429867-1443939 GCF_000442215.2 Lipotes vexillifer
CCCGGTCCAGGAGGATCCCACATGCCGCAGAGCAGCTGGGCCCGTGAGCCATGGCCGCTGAGCCTGCGCGTCCAGAGCCTGTGCTCCGCAACAGGAGAGGCCGCAACAGTGAGAGGCCGCATACCGCAAAAAAAAAAAAAAAAAAAAAAAAAAAAAGAAAACAAAAACCAGCCCCAATCTTGAGAGTAAACATTTCTTTGGTGAAATGGATAAAAACTATTCTTTCTGAAGGAAGTCACAGTAGGTTCCAGCAAGAATCAGAAACTTTCCAGCCTGCAAGTCAAACTGCAGGGGCTCAAGCTGGTACCGGAGAGGGGCTCCTGCAGTGGGGCTGGTCCACACCCCACCTCTCCCAGCCCCCGCCTCTGAGCCAGGCCCACCAGGGTGGGGGATGGGGGTGCTCTGAGGAAGATGAGGCTGAAGGTCAGGGAGGCTGGAGGGAGGCACAGACTCACAGAGATGAGGAAGAGCCGCCAGCCCACCAGGGCCGATCTGGTAGCTTACTCCAGATTTGGGCCAATTTTAATATTTCATATTCAAAGAAAAAAAATCTGTCTTTGGCTTGGAGTGTGTAAGAAGTGACCAAAGAAAGTTATCAAGGCTCAACCAAGTGCATCTGTGTTGTCTACGGGTTTTCACGGGGTAAGCTGCTTAGGTGATTTTGAGAAAGGAAAGATCAGGCTCAGATTTGCCCCTGTCCGGGAAGTCAACACAAAGCACAAATCACCGGATGAATTTCAAATCAGCTTTCGGCTCCAATACCTGACCTGCACCAGGAAACTCCACATCGTCCTCTTCCTGGAAAACCGGCTCCAGGCGGTTTGTCTGGGGTTTGATGGGCTGAAGCCAGCCTGAGAAACAGGGTGACATGCCTGCCCACCCTCACCACCCCTGGCAGAGCTCCAGGTGTCTCACTGGCTGTGCCCCACTCTTCTCTCAACCAACAGCAAATGTGCTCTGAGCTCCCGCAGAAAGGAGCTACAGGACGGGACACGTCGGCTCACTCTCACCAGTCTCTTCTCCGGAGCTGGCAGGACAAGTGCAGGCAACCAACAAAACCAGCTGCAGAGCCTGGATCTGGGTGGTCACAGGCAGACACAGGACACCCGGAGCCACAGGAAGCAAGGCCTTGACCTCTGGTACCTGTGGCAGGGGGCTGATTGCAAGGAAGCTGAGTGGGCACTTCCTGAGGGGATGGAAATGTTTTGTATCTTGATGGTGGTGGTTACACACACAAACACATATGTACACACACACACACATATACACACGTTAAACTCATTGGGTACATTTTGTCATATGTCTATTAAACTTCAATAAAGTTGATTTTAAAACATCTAAAAAATTGAGGCTTGATAGCAAAGAGAGAGACTCATAATAAATGACCATCTCTTATGTCCTGGGATTTATACATTTTCCCCCTAGTACCCTTGGGATAATGCTCTTGACCAAAGGGGCAGGATTTGTTCCCTGTTCAACTTTCAAGAAAAACACTGGGCTCTAAGACACAGCTATTTGTGGATTCTTGCATCCCTATTAAAAGTACTTCCGTGTTTTCAAAGGCCAGTTCTTTAGATGCCTTGATTTAAAAATAGAAACACGTCACATTTAACTAAGGGAAAATGCAGCATGTCATAGTGTTAATCTGTCCCAGCCCAACCAACAGAAGTGGAGAAGGGGGCAGGAAAGCTTGGGGAATGGAGAATCTGGTGCCCGTGTGCCAGAGAGAAAGGAATGGTGCCAGGGAGGGTGAGGTCAAGGCGGCGGCGGTGGTGCAGGTGGGAGGCTGGTGTGGCTGGTCCACCGCTACAGGAGAGGCTGGGGACTGACATCTGACACCTGTGGGGACCCCACCTGTCTGCCCGGAACTAATCTCCTATCACTATGGGCCACCCTAAGGGCTTAAGAGACAAGGATTCTGAAGACTCACTAGAGAACAGAGGCCGGTGGGTGAAGCCAGAGCACAGCCCCCGAGTCAGCCCTATGTCTTAAGGCCTGGGGTGCTGGTGGACAGGCACCAAAGTCGCACAGGCCACCTTTCAGTACGTTTCTCTACAAAGACACAGACACGCCGATACTATGAAAGCAGGGACATGCTATACGGGAGAAGGCATAGTTCAGGCCTGCAGGGAGAGTTCTCCCCAGGTTTCCTGGGTCTTCATCCTGTCCTTGGCCTTTAGGGGTCAGTGAGTGGAACAATTCCAGGAGGGACAGAAACCGGATTCTCCAAGATAATGAAGGACCCATCAGCTCACCTCTCGGTTCATCCTTTCTCCTTCCCCAAACCTTGTCCTTGTGGGCTGTCTGCAAGCCTCAACTTCCTTCTGAGCTGAAATGACCTCTCGGGTTCCTGTACTGAAGTCCACGTGGTAGCTGGCGGGGAGGTGGTGCCTGATCACCTAGGCATCCCCTCCCCGACGACACTTCCTGAGTGCCTCCGAGTGCTCAGCCAGACGGATGGAGTGAAAGCCAACATGCCAGGAGCATCTTCCATCCCCCTCCCATTGCCATGTGCTGGGATTCAGAACCTAGGAGCTTGGAATGGGATTGTTCCAATTTTTGGAGGGGTTTCCTGGCACCAGCAAGATCCCCACGGTGCATTCCACTCCCAACCAGTGAAGAAAGCCATACACAACCCTGTTTCCTGGAGACCACTCCCCTCTACAGACTGTGTCCTGATGCCCCAGGTCCACGGTGCCTCTCCCTCCTTCAAAGGCACTGCTTCTCAGTCCCAAACAAGCCATACTTAACTTTTAAAAACTGCTCCCATCATCTTAATGGCTTGAGAAGTGCTCTGGACTCCACCTTGACCTCAGCAGACTGCCAGTGGTCAGGCCAGCCGTGACCACATTGCCCCTAGAACCTTCCCTTCCTTCTTTTCTTTTCTTTTTTTTTTAAATTAAATTAATTTTATTTTATTTATTCATTTTTGGCTGTGTTGGGTCTTCGGTGCGGTGCGCAGGCTTCTCACTGTGGTGGCCTCCCCCGCTGCAGAACACGGGCTCCAGGCGCGCGGGCTTCAGTAATTGTGGCACACGGGCCCAGTCGCTCGCGGCATATGGGATCCTCCCAGACCAGTGCTCGAAACCGTGTCCCCTGCATTGGCAGGCGGACCCCCAACCACTGCGCCACCAGGGAAGCCCCCTTCCTTCTTTACTTTTACTCCTGTTGGTTCAAAATGGTCCTTTCTCCTTACTGAGGCTAGGCCACCCTCCACTTGTGCTCTGGACTCTGTGCCCTCCACATGCTCCCAGACCCTGCAGGGATGCTGGAGTCACCATGCCCAGGGTCAATCCCAGCTCTGCTGTCCACTGGGACATCTCTGTCCTGCTGCATGCTTCAGCTCTCCTATCCGTCGCTGGGAAGATAAATGAGGTGGCCACTAAGGGGCACCCCAGTCCCTGGCCCAGCTCCACATCTCCTCCCTCCCTGACCCAAGCACCACCTTCTCCCAACATTTTCAATCTTCTCTTTTGCACAAATACCCTCCAGTGCACACCGCGCACCCTCTCCTGGACAAGCCTCCCACCACCTTCTCTCCCTTCAATGGAACTGCCCGCACTGCCACATTTGCTGCCACTTCTTGCTTTACTCCTGCCCCAGCTCCCCTCAGGCCTGGCCTCTGCTCCAGCACCTGGTGACAATGCACTGACAGTCTCCCCCGCTGCAACCCAGCAGCCTCCCTCAGGAGTCACCTCCCTAAACTCACTACAGCTCACATCTCCGTCAATCCCCTTCCTGAGCCCTCAGCTCCCTGCACCCTGTGACAAAGCACCGCCCTTGTCTGTCCCCAGAACTCCAGGTGTCTTCTCAAGCGAAGCACAGGGAAGATTAGCACACACTCCTCCATGGCACAAGAATGAAAGACCGCTGGGCCCTCAGGAGTGTGAAATTCTGCAGGCGCCAGGCCTATCGGCTTGAAAAATCCAACAGCCATGGACTCCAAGCTCTTGCCTTCAGGATGGATGACGCAGAAAAGGAACTATAAGCCAGTGATGGACACAGGGCACCGCCCTGCACATCAGTAAAATGGGCTGAAGGGCTCAGAACGGCAAGTGAGGGAAACTGAGCGCTCAGCACAGCTTGTCTGTTCAAATGAGCAGCCGCCCGTGGTGGGGCAAGCCGTCTCCAAAGCAGCCTGGGCTCCTTCCAAAGCCTCAGAGTAGGAGGAACATGAATAATTTACAGGCGAAAAGAAACAAACACCCAGCACTCCAGTTCCAAAGAGCCTCCCTCATACAACCCACCTCATCGTGCCCAGAGGGGAGCCCATGTATTCCTCACACACAATTTAAGACACATCCCTTCAAACAGGAACTGATAACAGTGGAGGATTCTATTTGTGTGAAATTCTAAAACTGGCTAAAGGAACCGATGGCGACAGAAATGAGAATGTGGCTGGGGGGGTCAGACGACACTGAGAGGGGGCAAAAGGCGACCCACTGGGCTGGTGGTGAAGTTCCACGTGTCCTTTGGGGTCACCAACTGTGTGCATCTGCACACTTCCTGATTTAAAAGTAAGACAACAGGTGGTCCAGGAGCAGTCCTGGGGACAGCCCATTTTGGCTTTCTTTTGGGCCAAAGCTTCTATCACCTCCCGCCCATTCCACACTGAGAATCCATTCAGTCATTTGTTTACCAAAATTGTACTAAAAACCCAGGGCCTGCTCTAGGCACTGGGGTCGCAGCAAAGAGCATCACTGGACATCTCTGATTATTGGGGGAGCTACTGAGGGGAGAAGGAAGGTGTGTGTTTTTCTGCACTATTACTTAAATACTCTCAGAAACCCCTTCTTTTGCTTGAGGAATTCTGAGGCAAACAGCACATCAATGAACAGGAAAAGTGCTGTCCACCAGGCTGGGCTGGGAGGGGTTAACACAACTGTGGGAAGGGATGCTCTCCTCCCTCAGCCACAGGAAAGGTGGGGAATCCAGCCCCTTGCCTCAGTCAAGATGTTTTTCTTGGGCTTCGCTGGTGGCACAGTGGTTAAGAATCCGCCTGCCAATGCAGGGGACATGGGTTCGAGCCCTGGTCTGGGAAGCCCCCACATGCCATGGAGCAACTAAGCCTGTGCACCACAACTACTGAGCCTGCACTCTAGAGACCGCAAGCCACAACTTCTGAGCCCACAAGCCACAACTACTGAAGCCCGCATGCCTAGAGCCCATGCTCCGTGACAAGAGAAGCCACTGCAATGAGAAGCCTGCGCACCTCAATGAAGAGTAGTCCCGGCTCGCTGCAACTAGAGAAAGCCTGCGCAGCAACGAAGGCCTAACACAGCCAAAAAAAAAAAAAAAAGATAATGTTTTTCTTATTTGTTCCGCCTCCTCGAATCAAAGAGTCCTGGGAGGCAAAATATTGAGGCCCGAAACGTCCCATGTGCATAGGACACAAACAAACAAGAGGATCATTGATTCACAACATTTCTCAGAGGGCCTGTGAAGCAGGAAGCAGCAGAGTCCAGGGCTAAGCAAAGCTTCGAGGCCACCAGATCTGGGTTCAAATTCACTGTCCAGCCGCCTGCCATGTGCGGGCTATGAGCCGCAGGGAGGGCTATAAAGTGGGGATGGAAGTCCTCACAGGAAGTGTGCAAAACGCCTGCCAGGCAGTGAGATGTAAGCCCTCTGCAAAAGGTGGTCACGACTGCCAGGTGCCAAGTTCTCTGCCAGGGGCCGGCGAACTTGGGGACCCGCAGTTGAAACTTGGGCCATCACCAGATTCTCGAGGATGAGAAGGCAGAGATAAGGGCACTACTCAGCTCAGGGCATCCTGCATTTCAGAGCTCTGCCCTTTAACTTTACACTATATCCCAGATGAGACAGATCTTATTTTGTTTTAAATTTTATTTCATCATTTTGCTTTTTACCTCATGTCCATGGTAAAATGACCAGATGCAGAGGGCATGTCCTCGGACCACTGTGCATGTATGCCACCTGCGACCCCCTGCCCCACTCCTCCCAGAGGCAGAATCCTGTGGTTGTTCTAAGGACCAGCATCCCAGCAGTCGATGGGCGGCCAAAGGACTGTTCGTCTTTTGTGGCCCCACTTGGTCAGAACTGGGGAACTACAGCCCAGGTTTGGGGACAGACAAGGACAAAGAGGGAAAACAGAGACAAGAATGTGAACTGGGAGAAAAAGGGCCACTGAACTGGGGGCCAGAGATGTGGAGCCAAGAGCAAACCCTGAGGTCCCCTCTCCTGAAAGCTTCGGGCACGTCTCCTCTTCCTGGAACGGAAACGAAGTGCAGGTGCACTTCTGCTGCCCACCGCACGTTCACACCCATGGACTAGGTCAGAGCGCGAAACAGAGACAGCCGGGCCTGGGCTGGACGGGCTACCAGGACGGCTGGGCAAGAGGCGCCGCTGCCCCGTGGCTTTTCAATTGGGGATCTTGGTCAAGCTGGGACAGGGCTGCCAAGAATGCTGATTCCCAGTTCAGATAGAGGGAGTGGGTCAAGCAGTTGGATTTAAAAACAAAACAAAAAACAAAAAAACCACCTGTAAATACTAGGTTGGGGCTGATGGTGGTAAGTGTACGCATTTAATGGTAGTAAAATGTATGTATTAAATACACATCCTTGGACTTCCCTGGCGGTCCACGGGTTAAAACTCTGCACTTCCACTGCAGGGGGCATGTGTTCGATCCCTGGTCGCAGAAGTTCCACGTGCCACAGGGTACAGCCAAAAATTAAATACACGTCCTTGACTGACACCCAAGACTGGACGCTCTTGAGGGCTCTAACCCAACTGAGAGTGAGTGAGTTCTTCCACAGAAACCTCGGGCGGCTGCAGGCGCTCTCAGCACTGTCTGGGGCAGTGGGTGAAATGGACCGCTGGCTGCTCAGTGTGAAGGAGAAAAGCACAGCAAAGGGGGCATCGGGCTTCAGAAACCCTGCCTGCTCCTCACCACTGCCCCTTCAGCAAACCAGCCCCACCACTGGCCTTTCTGCACTTTTCCCATCTCACTCTGCTGGGTTTTTTTGTTTGATGTTTGATTTTAATCTCTACTTCTCTGGGTTTGCATTTAAGATCCTTCAGAAGCCAACAGATATTAAATGTGAAAGTGGGTCAAATTCGGTATAAATTAACACTTGATCACAAGGTTAACTTTTATAACAAAAATTATTTTTAAAAGTAATTCAACCTCCTGTCAGCATTTGCCTCTGGAATTAAGGCAGACGTTGGTGTCCTACATCACTCGCTTCTGTATCATTTGAGCTTTTTTTTTTAAAAACAATGAGCTTGGATTGTTTTTATTAACAGAAAAAAACAAGACTTCCAGGTGGTATGTGAAAATTATGAACACATCTTTTATATTAAAATAATCTGTTTTAATTAGTAACAACTTGGGAATTTTACAACGTCTCTTCAAAGTATAAGTAGAATGGTTACCCATTTTGCCCCCAAATAGACCCTCTTAGTGCCAACATTTAAGCCACATACCCTTGGAACAGCATGGCATTTATGCACTGATGCCAGAAATAAACATTCTAAACACAGACCCACATTTGTAATGAAGCAAAGAGGAGGTAGTTGTGGATAAGGATGCCGAATAGACTTGTGAAAATATTTTAAAGAGTTCCTGTGCGACTATTAAAAAGGAAATTTAGTGGCCATATAAAAATCAATTTTTAAAACTATTCTTAGGTTTCAGGACAGCCATTTTAAAAAGAAAGGTTTAAACAGAACATTCCCCTTTTGATAAATGCTGTTTAAAACTATGTTTTACTATGAACACATGTTCATGGTAAAATAGGAATCCATACACAAAGTGAAGCAAAAACTTGAAATCCCCTCCTCACCCCAGTCCCAATAAAATGACGGTTAATAGTTTCTTGTGTTTCCTACAAGAAAATAAACTTTTTAAATAGGAGAGGGCTTGCCTGGTAAGAGGCCCAAGGGGTCTTCTGAGGTGGTGGTTGCACTGGTACACTCATGCCATGACCATTGGTCAAGCAGTGTGTATATTTCAACAAAAAAGTAAAAAATGGGAGGCCAGAGGAGAAGCAATACTGTAATTTGACAGTAAGAGTAGAAAGAGCAGCAAATATCTGACCAGCAAGACCTTCTGAATAGCTTACCACTAGTCAGGAGTCATCTTCTAAAAATAAAAATTTTTTTTTAAAAAGTAGCAAACAGCTACTGAATGCTAAAGAAACCATGGAAATATTGTTGTATTAATATTTTCCAGATAAAAATCATTTTCAGTAGCTAAGGGACAATTACCCAAAGACTATTTTATAAAATGAAATTGCTTTCTTCTCAGTTATTTTTAAGATGGGCTCAAATTTCATTACTTTGCTGCCTAAATAGTTTGCTGCCCTATTTCAGGAATGCAGGAAACAAAAAAGAGGAACACAATTTACATTCTAATAACAACAAGAAATAGAACTGGGAAGAATTTCTTTTTTTAATGTGGTCTGTTAAAGATGACAAAATACTTTTCCTTGGTCTTCCTGTGGAAGCAAAGGGAGCAAACATTTGTTCTGTGTCCCTTTCCACAATCAGCTCCTCTTTGCTTCTTTACAATTGTGCATCTTATTAGAACGTTTAGAATGTTTACTTCTGGTACCAGTGAACAAATGCCGTGCTATTCCAAGGGTATGGGGCTTAAACGTTGGCACTAAGAGTCTATGAGTTGGAAGAGACATTTTAAAGTCTCTACGTTGTCACACTCACAGGTGGTTCTCGCCATCAATATTCAGAGTGTTGGACCCCTCCCTGCCATATAGGCCCTGCCTGAGCAGGAAGTGGGCCTCAGGTGAGGAGATGGGGAGTCTGAGATGCCCACAGGAGGGACTGGCCCTCATGCGTGGTTACTCCCCCTCCACCTGACCATCCAGGCTCAGTGTTGTGGGCACCTCGGGGTGACTGTCACGTGTCTGCCAGCCTCTGCAGAGGGGCACTCAATGGAGCACTGGTTCCACTGTTGATGTAGACCCCAAACTACTTCCTGCAGAAAGCCCTGGCTCCCTGCTCAGATCCCCTTCCCATCACTCCACAAGCACTGAGCAAACACCTTCAGGTTCAGAGTGGAACGTCAACCCTACTATGTATGTGCTCACTGGGTTTTCAAACACATAGGCCTCCCTTTAATCAGCAGTGTAAGATATCTGGGCTTCAGATAACCCTGACCTAGCCTGTCAGCCAGCCTCTATCAGAGGTCACCCTAAAAAGAATGATATTTAGGGAAGGAGGCCTGATCCTGGAGTTATCAAAGACACTTAGAAATATTCATTGAATGAAATTCAACATTTGGACTTAGCCAGAATGAGACCCAGGAGTTCTAGCATCATTTCACAAATCAGCATTTTACTTGAAAGCACTGCACATGGACAGAAGCAGGACCAGCTTCGACACAGAGTCTATATCCCAATTTAGCTTTCTGCAAATGAAGAACTGAGGTGGAAAAGCCATGAGGACTTTGTGGATTCCTTCCAGAAAGAGTTGTCAGGGAGGAGGTGTTGGCGGTAAGATGTAGAGATGCAGGAGCCACCATTTAAGAGAAGACATGGCCTGACAAGCAGCCAGCCTTCTACTCAGGTAGGAGAGCTGTCACCAACAAGGAGAGACCTCTGGGCCATTTTAGCAGAGCAAAGATATGCACTGCCCCGCACTCAGAGCTCTGAGGATTCTTCTCTACACTGTGTTCCCTGTGGCTGCTGCCAGGTAAGGATGCTGTGTCCACCTGGTCTAAACACACCTCGGGCTGCCAGAAGACAAACTGCTGCTAGCAGGTCCACTGAGACTGGGACAGTCTGTGGGGCAGAGCACCTGGTGAGCAGTGACAGCACCAACCTTCTTAGTTCTACTGGGTGTCTTTTACCTCTCCAATCTCCTAACATCCAGGAATTTTCTTCCATCCCAGGCAGAGGCCAAGTTGCCAAGCAACCTCAACAAGTCACAACTGAAGTCTGAGAGTGGGTGCGGTTAAAATAAACATGGTGATAAAGTCACTGTAAGTTACAACGGGAGAGGCTAAAAATAAGACAGACACAGACCTTTTAAAAAAGTGTCTGTATATTTTATTCTGGCTTGTGAACACCACACCATGCCTTGACTTTGTTACTTACAGGTTTTAACCATCTTTATAGAAACCCAGCATGTCTGCAAGCCCAGTGAGATGGAACTCCAGCAAACTGTGGCCCAAAGGAGAAGGAGCTCACGCACACTGCTTTCTCAAAGGGCCAGTTTGCACTTTAATTGTGATGTACAAAATCCTGGAACAGGGGAGATGAAGACCTATGTGCACAGCCATGACTGACTTTGTCCATTTGTTAAATGACTGACGTTTATATTTCAGCCACCCTTGAGTTTCTTCTGGTCTGGAATCCCTTCTTCTCTAACTGAGCTTAACTCAATTCAGGGATTCTTGTAAGAGAGTATTTGTTTTGCTCCAGCCCCTTTTAATTCAATGTTGTTCAAGACTCCCCTTGTTGTTCAATGTAATTCAATGTTGTTCAAGCACTCCAGTACTACTGGCCAAAGAATGTCTATGACTTATCTGTACATCACAAAGTACTACGCGGAATGTGGTATAGTTCTATAGATGACCTGGAGTCACAGTGACTTTCCCGGTTCAGTCAGTTAAGCATTAACTAGAAGTTTTCTGCCTTCCATGCCCCGGTAAAATATCTGCAACCAGCAATGTTCTCTCCAGTTCTGACTTTCTGATTAACAACCACTCCAGGTACCACAGGGAACTACCCTGTGGGGCTGTTATCCTTTTCCTTCAGGACAAATTAGTAAGAAAATGGCATGGCTCAAGGGTTTGGCAGAATGAAAACAGACCAATGAAGCAGGCAGTGTCCATGTTTATTGCAGAGTAACTCCTTTCCTCATCTCCAGGCCCTGGGCTCCGTCACCCGCTGGGCACACAGATCTTTGCTGTTAGTGGTCTAGGGAAGGCGCTCAGCCTCCCTGAAAATCTTCCCGGGGCACAAACCACAGAAGCTATAGATTCCCTCTATTCCTTGGGAAGTGCCCGATAGAGCAGAGGAGGTCAGAGGTGGTGTAGGGGTCTGCATGGCCAGTCTGTAAACTACCAAAAACGTAAGGAATCAGTTATCTTAACCAAAATGTACAGCTGAAGGAGTAAGATGTGGAGACGACCAAGAAAGAGTCCCAGGCTTTCAGGAGTTCACGGGAGGGCAAACAAGTCGGCAAATAACTACAATCCGTGCAACAAGTACTAAAGCAGAGGTAGGGCCGGGCGAGGCAGCGACGAATCGCTGAACTGTGAAGAGGACAGGCCCTGCACCTCCCATGAGACCTAGGGTGTAGTAAGGCGCAGGCTGCCCTGCGGTTCCAAATTTCCCCACCAACTCGTCCTGGGGCCTCGCACGGAGGCGTCCCAGGCAAAAGGGTCGGAATCGCGCTTCTCGGCACCCTTGGAGTCTGGGGTCGCGGCTCCCTCCTCACCCCGGGAAGCTTGAGCTCTGAGGCCGTCCCGAAACACCGCGGAAAGATCTGGGCTCTGACTGGCGTGGGCCGCGCCCCCGGCCTCCCTTGAACGGACGGGCAGTTCCGCGCCCCGCCAGGGCCGCCTCGGTCCCCCTGCACCCCGGCCGTCCCCCCAGCTGCGCTCCCTGCCTCTCACGACCCCCGCCACCGGCCGGGTCCGGCGCCCCACTGCAGGCCAGAGCCCGCGATACCTCACCTCGGGAGGGAGCCGGCGGCAGCGGACGGCGTTGTGTGGCTCAGTGCATCCTCGGTTCTCAGGGAGCCAGGAAGTTGGGCCGCGCGCAGCCCGCAACGAGTTATATAACCGGCAGGGGCCGCAGCCTGGAAGGAGGCGGCTGCCCGAGGCACTTCCGCCTCCCGCTCCCGGCCGGCGGCTCAGGCCCAAAACCCATTGGCCACCGGAGCCCACGTGGGGCGCCACCTCTCGACGACGCCGCCGCCATCTTAGAAGCTGGCAGGCCTGGCGCGAAGCCGAACACAGTAGAGGCTGGGATGCCGGCGGCGGGGCTGGGGGCGCGCCTCCAGGGGGCGTGTCTGCTAGCGGCTGGCGAGGCTCTGAGAGCCAGCGGAGGGTCCGATATCCCTCCGGACCCGGCCGAACTTTGAACTGCCCGAGCCTGGCGGATGTGGACGCCGGGGGCGCGGTCCGGTTGGTAGCCGGCAGGCTCGGGTTTTTCGGGCACAGCTGAGCGTCCCCGTGCAGACCCGGAGGCTCACAGCCCTCCAGTTCCCGGCCCAAACTCCCCTCGTTTGGGTTTAGGGTTTGAGCTTTTCCATCTCCAGCGGCTGGAGGGTTGTCAAGCCAGGGAAGCGTGATCGGAGGACCAACAGCGGCTGGAGGGCAGCGCCACCGCGCCCAGCACCGGACGTCGGCCGGCAGCCAGAGTCCACCTTCCGCAGACAGGCAGTTAAGGCTGTCGCCGTGTAAATGGGCGTGGGTCAGTTGCCCTCAAGTTAGAGGAGGTACTACATCACAAAACCTAACTCAAATTTTGTTACTAAGGGACTCGTGTTGAGCAAACTCTGATAACTTTAAAGGAGAGATTTATTCTTTGCCTTCAAATACCTTACAGTGGTAACAGGGGCAAAGGATGGAATCGGAAGGCTAAAATGATCAACCCTAAAATGATTTAATTCACATCCAAATGAATAAACGTTATCACAGATTAAAACAGTCTAAAATCACACTATCAGGACTTCCCTGGTGGTCCAGTGGATAAGACTCAGGGCTCCCAATGCAGGGGGCCTGGGTTTGATTTCCAGTCAGAAAACTAGATCCCCCATGCATGCGGCAACTAAGAAGTCCGCCAACGAAGAGCCGGCGCAGTCAAAACAAATAAATAATAAATAAATATATATTTTTTAAATAATAAAATAAAATCACACTATCTCATAAATGTTGAATGCATATTCTTTAACATTTTGACAAAGAAAATATACCTAAAGAGATTAGAAGTTTTAAAGGCAATTGGTATAAATAGATCAAGAGTAGTGGAACAAGGGGATGTAAAACAACCAGGATATTCTATTGTCTACATAATATGATGTTAGTGACTGATGGAATCTTGATTTGTGTAAAGCAACTTGTATTTCCTTTCTGTAACAGTTTCTGTAAGTTCCTATTTTTTTAAAGGCTGAAAAATCACGGGCAAATGAAAACATAATATCATTTACAACTCGGTAGAGTTAGTTTTAAGTCCTGCAAACATGCTATTGTAAGCAAAGATGCTGTGGTAAACGTGTTTGGGTCCACTCAGAGCATTTCAAGCGCCCTATACAATTATATTTAGTGTGTCACTATTATAATCAAACTTGAAAAAAAAAAGCTTTAATATAAATGAAGATAGAACAATCAACAGTGAGGCGGGTATAAAATGCATACTTTGAAGTCCTACATACTTTGTAGAGATAGGCTGCAAATTTAGCTTCAGTCTTTCCAGAATCCACTTTGAAGAGAACTGGTTGGGAGATCCAGTGAGTCAGTGTGTCAGAGGTGGCTAATTGTCCCCTAGTATCCACTGTCTTCCTCCTCCTCCTCTCCCTTCTTATTTATTTTTGGTTGTGTCGCGTCTCAGTTGCGGCATGTGGGATCTTTCATTGCGGGCACGCAGGCTCTTCACTGTGGCAGGCAGGCTTCTCTCGAGTTATGGCATGCGGGTTTTTTTTTCTTCTCTCCCTCTCTCTAGTTGTGGCGCGTGGGCTTCAGAGCACGTGGGCTCTGTAGTTTTCGGCACATGGGCTCTCTCGTTGAGGCCCGCAAGCTCAGTAGTTGAGGCGCAGGCTTAGTTGCCCTGCGGCATGTGGGATCTTAGTTCCCCGACCAGGGATTGAACCTGCGTTCCCTGCATTGGAAGACAGATCCTTTACCACTGGACCACCAGGGAAGTCCCATCTTCCTTCCTTTTAAAAAGCAACTGCGGGCTTCCCTGGTGGCGCAGTGCTTGAGGGTCCGCCTGCCGATGCAGGAGACGCGGGGTCGTGCCCCGTTTCGGGAGGATCCCACATGCCGCGGAGCGGCTGGGCCCGTGAGCCATGGCCGCTGAGCCTGCGCGTCCGGAGCCTGTGCTCCGCAAATGGGAGAGGCCACAACAGTGAGAGGCCCGCATAAC
>NW_006780388.1:1444045-1460763 GCF_000442215.2 Lipotes vexillifer
AAAGAGTAGCCCCCGCTCGCCACAACTAAAGAAAGCCCACGCACAGCAACAAAGATCCAATGCAGCCAAAAATTAAAAAAAAAAAAAAAGCAACTGCTTTCTCATATCCTCTTGTAGTAATAGAACAGCACCCCCTACAGCAGGTAATAGCTGTCAAGCTGAGCTTATACTTCTTACCCTCCTTTGCAGCAATGTGAGGCTATATGCCAAAGTTTTTACCGATGGACAAGAGTGGAAGTGATGTGGACAACTTAAGTTCTTAAGCATGCCCTTAAGAGGAAATTGATTAAATATTAATAATTGGTGAAGCTAGGTGAAAGGTACATAGGTGTTTACTGCATTATTCTTTCAAATACTCAGAAGGTTTGAAAATTTTAAATTAAAAGGATGAGGTTTTACAAAAAGAAAATTGCTTGTTTTCCTCATCCTTTCTCTTGCCTTCCATCATGTTCCCATCCATGGAACATGGGGGCAGTGGTAAGCCCCTTCAATCACACAGGAAAGGCAAAACCCTTCCCAGGTCCTTGTTACTCAAAGTGTGGTCTTGTGGTCCAGCAGCATGAGCATCACCTGGGAGCTTGTTTAAAATGCAGAACCTCAAGCCTCACAAGACTGAATCAGAATTTGCATGAAGCACTCTGTAAGTGTAGCAGAGTTACCATTCTGTTGTTTCCAGGGTTCTACATAGAGCACTAATAAGATGAATTGTCAAAACTGAGAAGGGCATCTACATCCATTCAAACTTTAAAAGCACGTTCTAAAAAAAATGAGAAAATAATGATAACTATTCCCCCAGGGTTTACTATGTGCTGGGCACTGTGTAAGCAACTTACATAGGAACTCATTTATCCTCAGGACAATGGTTTCAGTCAGGTACCATGTGTTACTACAAGGGATATTCCAGGTAGTTGTCCTCTTTAAAAAAATTCCACTCTATCCCATTGTGTGGGTGGTATTGACTCCACCCCAAAATGGTCCCTACTTTGGTCTAACCCGTTAAGTTCAACCCATTCTCCCTTGGCTCAGCGACTGGCTCAGATAACCCAGCAAGTGGGAAGGGGCATCTCCTGACCACAGGAATTGGTTCAGGAAAGGTCTAATCAGCACTGAGCTCAATACTGATTGCTCCTCCAACTCTTTGCTTCCTGGTTTTTCTCTATTTTTGGTGTGTTTTGAGATATTTCTTCCACTTGATCTAAGAGACTACTGGCTTTATGATGACCATCCTCTCTTTCAATTTACCTACTGAATGTTAATTAATTACGCCGCACCACACCATGCGGCATTCGGGATCTTAGTTCCCCAACCAGGGTTCGAACCCGTGCCCCTTGCAGTGGAAACGTGGATTCTTAACCACTGGACTGCCAGGGAAGTCCCTACTGAATGCAAATTTAAAAACAAAACAAAACATGCTTTTCAGTTCCAGAAAGTTTTGCTATAATCCAATCTCCTCCAGTCATCGTATTTGGGTAGAGCTGCCATCTGTCTCTTTCATAAGTTCTATTTCCTCAAGAGCTGCCTATTCTGAGGGTTCTGCCAGCTCCTTCTCCCTCTGGCTGCCAAGTCTCTTCAAGTGTATGTTATTTTTCTCTTGCCTACTCATGACTGTTTTTACCCTCTGGCCATGGGTCAAGCACAGAGATATCTACAGGCACTACCAGTGGGAGGCGTCATCAGTCTCTACTTCTGCATTCGAGCCACGCTCCAAGCTGCCAAGAAGAGTGGTTCTCTGTGGAGCTCTTGAAGGGAAACCCTCAATTCCTGCCTCCTCTGCTGCAGAGCCCTTTCCCAGCTTTGGTGATAGGGAGGTAATCAGGCTCTGCTGGGTCAGGGAGAGCCGCAAGCTACCATCTCCATGGGCAGGCTCTGCCGTTCCAGAGCCCCAGCTGAACTACTCTAATTATGGAAGTAATACATGCTCACTGTAACAAATAGGAATTAACTTTCTCTGCCGTTCCACAAACTTCCAAGGCCAAGATCTCTCCAGAAATTAAGGTGAGATTAAGCATATTAATTTTCATCTCTCTCTCTCTGGTGCACAGAGGAATAAGGTCGGGTACTGCTGTCTTCTGCCAACCCTAGGTGATCCCAGCCACCCAGGGCCCTACTCACTGCTCTATCATAGATGGACTGCGGTTGGGGAGGTGGGGAGAGCAGGGGCTGGGGATAAGGTTTCCCTCCCAACACCCGAACATTCAGGTTGTAAGCAGTATTGCCACTAAAAACCTTGGACAGAAACCTGCACATATTTCAGATTATTTCCTTAGCAAAAATTCCTAGAATGTTGATTTTTTTAATATATATATAATATATATTCTTTTTAAAAAATATTTATTTACTTATTTATTTGGTTGCACCGGGTCTTAGTTGAGGCAGGCGGGCTCCTTAGTTGCAGCTTGCCAGCTCCTTAGTTGTAGCACGTGGACTCCTTAGTTGAGGTAGGAAGGCTCCTTAGTTGTGGCACCATGGCTCCTTAGTTGTGGCTTGCCAGCTCCTTAGTTGCAGCATGTGAATTCTTAGTTGTGGCATGCATGTGGGATCTAGTTCCCTGACCAGGGATCGAACCCAGGCCTGCATTGGGAGGGCAGAGTCTTATCCACTGCACCACGCGGGAAGTCCCGAATGTTGGTTATTTTTAATTGATTTCATTTCAATTTGAAAACATTTCATTTTCATTTGAAAACAAATGCCACATTGCCTCCTGTCTCATACATCCTCACCATCATGGGATATTATCACTCCTTACCTCTCTGCACTCTATAAGGGGGAAAAATATTTCATTATTTTAATGTGTACTTCTTAGTAAGTTTGATCACTTTTTTCTATTTTTATTAACCATTTACATTTCATCTTTATATGATTTTTACAGATGTATCTAACATATTTTGGTTTTGGTTTAACTTGGGGGGATTTTATGACATAAACATTATTTTAGAAGTACGCATGCCCTGGACTTCCCTGGTGGCACAGTGGTTGGGAATCCGCCTGCCAACGCAGGGGACACAGGTTCAAGCCCTGGGCCGGGAAGATCCCACATGCCACGGAGCAACTGAACCCGTGTGCCACAACTACTGAAGCCTGCACACCTAGAGCCCATGCTCCACAACAAGAGAAGCCACCATAATGCAAAGCCCACACACCACAAAGAAGAGTAGCCCCTGCTCACCACAACTAGAGAAAGCCTGCGCACAGCAATGAAGAACCAATGCAGCCAATAAATAAATAAATAAATAAATAAATTTTTTAAAAAAGAAAGAAGTATGCATGCTCATGGTAAAATTTTAAAAGCAGAACAAAAGGATATACGGTGAAAAGTAAGTTTCCTTCCCTCTGACTCTGAGTAACAGAGTTCTCCACTGTTACCAGCATCTCTGCATGCTCTCAGAGATCTTATTTACATGGACAATATGATATTTTCATAAATAAAAAGCAAGTGTGAGTGAGATGAGGGCCGAGCTTGGGTACTGGATGCTTGTCCTCCCTTCTTCCTTCACTTAAGGATAGCTGTGCACTATGCTGGGAGCTGTGGGTACCAGTAGTGACTGAGATGTGTTCTCTGCCTTTGAGAAGATGTGTGATTACAAGACGGTTTGATGAGGGTTTCAACAGAAGCACTTACACAGAATAATGGAACTTTTTGAATGTAATCTGAATGAACATGCAGTTTCTAAGTGTCTGCTATGTGCTACACACTGTGTTACAGTCCTACAGTCCTTCCTCAATGTCCTCATTTACTCTCCCAATCACCCTGAAAAGTCAGCATTGTTGTCCCATTTTACAATGAAATACCCACCCAAGGCCTTTATAGCATGCAGAATGAAACTTCTCTCCCCAGGGGCACCATGAAGGATGAAAGTCAAGAAACAAACAAATCGGTTCTTCATTTAAAGATGTGATGTGTTCTCTTGGATCACAACCTTCCTGACACCCAGGGGGACAGGTGACTTACCAAAACCAGCCTTTCCAGGAAGACACCAAAAACATTTTTCTAGGATCCCAGAAACAGATCATGAACAAGCCACTTCATGGCAAGCCCTGTAGACAGTCAGCTTGTTGACTAGCATCTGCTTTGCCTGAGAGGACTCTGGACCTCCCTGGGAGCACTCCCAGGAGAGAAGAAAGGTTCCAGGAGACAGGCTGGAGGTGCAATGGATTGTTCTGACTCATGGTTCTGATGGGTTCATTAATATTTACATGGATCATAAGAAATCTGTTGCATTTCTTTACACTAAAAATGAAATATCAAAAAGGGAAAGTAAAAAAAAAAAACAACCCCTTTTGAAACTGCATAAAAAAATAAAATACTTAGGAACAAACCTGACCAAGGAGGTGAAAGACTTATATGCTGAGAAGTATAAAACACTGATAAAGGAAATTGAAGATTATTCAAAGAAGTGGAAAGACATCCCAGGCTCTTGGATTAGAAGAATTAATATTGTTAAAATGGCCACGTTACCCAAAGCAATCTAAAGATTTAATGCGATCCCTATCAAATTACCCATGACATCTTTCACAGAACTAGAAAAAATAATCTTAAAATTTATATGGAACCATAAAAGACCCAGAATTGCCAAAGCGATCCTGAGGGAAAAGAACAAAGCTGGAGGCATAACCCTCCCAGACCTCAGACAATACAAAGCTACAGTAATCAAAACAGCGTGGTATTGGCACAAAAACAGACATACGGATCAATGGAACAGAATAGAGAGCCCAGAAATAAACCCACACACCTACAGTCAATTAATCTTCAACAAAGAAGGCAAGAATATACAATGGAGAAAAGACAGTCTCTTAAGCAAGTAGTGTTGGGAAAGCTAGACAGTCGCATGTAAATCAATGAAGTTAGAACACTCCCTCACACCATACATGAATATAAACTCAAAATGGTGTAAAGACTTAAATATAAGACATGACACCATAAAACTCCTAGAAGAGAACATAGACAAAATATTCTCTGACATAAATCATAGCAATGTTTTCTTAGGTCAGTCTCCCAAGGCAGTAGAAATAAAAGCAAAAATAAACAAGTGGGATCGAATCAAACTTACAAGCGTTTGCGAAGCAATGGAATCCACAAACAAAATGAGAAGACAATCTACGAACTGGGAGAAAATATTTGCAAACGATGTGACTGACAAGGGCTTATTTAAAAAATATACAAACAGCTCATACAACTCAATAACAACAACAAAAACCCAATCAAAAAATGCGCAGAAAACCTAAATAGACATTTCTCCAATGAAGACATACAGATGGCCAATAGGCACATGAAAAGATGCTCAACTTCACTAATTACTAGACAAATGCAAGGGAATTCCCTGGCAGTCCAGTAGTTAGGACTTGGCGCTTTCACTGCCGAGGCCCAGGTTCAATCCCCGGTCAGGGAACTAAGATCCCACAAGGGTAGCACGGCCGAAAAAAAGAAAGAGAGAGAGAGAGAGAGAAATGCAGATCAAAACTACAATGAGGTACCACCTCACACCAATCAGAATGTCCATCATTAAAAAATCTACAAATAACAAATGCTGGAGAGTGTGTGGAGAAAAGGGAACCCTCCTACACTGTTGGTGGGAAGGTAAATTGGTGCAGCCACTATGGAAAACAGTACAGAGGTTCCTTAAAAAACTAAAAATAGGGCTTCCCTGGTGGCGCAGTGGTTGGGAGTCTGCCTGCCGATGCAGGGGACGCAGGTTCGTGCCCCGGTCTGGGAGGATCCCACGTGCCGCGGAGTGGCTAGGCCCGTGAGCCACGGCCGCTGAGCCTGTGCTCCACAGCGGGGGAGACCACAGCAGTGAGAGCCCCGCATATCAAAAAAAAAAAAAAAAAAAAAAAAAAAAAACTAAAAATAGAGTTGCCATATGATCCAGCAATCCCACTACTGGGCATATATTACACAAGGGGAAAGGGGTCGGGGAGGGATAAATTAGGAGTTTGGGATTAGCAGATATAAACTACTATATATAAAATAAACAACAAGGTCCTATACTGTATACCAGAGGAAAATATATGTAATAGTCTATAATAAACCATAATGGAAAAGAAAAAAAATACACAAAGTAGATTTACATGGGCAAATATAAAAAAATCTCTCTAGATATACTTAAGTGTAAAGAAGCAAAGGCTATAACACATTCGTATTGTAAAATAAACAATGGAAAAAATTTGCATGAATCAAAGCCAGTACAACTAGGAACCAAATATTTTGCTTCCGGGGGGAGGGATAAATTGGGAGATTGGGATTGACATATATACACTACTATATATAAAATAGATAACTAATAAGAACCTACTGTATAGCACAGGGAAGTCTACTCAGTACTCTGTAATGACCTATATTAGGAACAGAATCTAAAAAAGAGCAGATATATGTATAACTGATTCACTTTGCTGTACAGCAGAATCTAACACAACATTGTAAACCAACTATACCCCAATACAAATTAATTTCAAAAAATAAAAATAAAATAGTTTTGCAAGGCAAAAAAAAAAAATTTGCTTTCAAAAAAATTCCTTTTGGGTGTAAAATGATCCAAGTGTATAAGCTGGATCACCAAGAATGATACTGATTGCTGCAATTAAAACCAAGACAGAGGTGGCCACTTAGCCTGGACTCAGAGGGTCAGGCCAGTATGTTGGAAAGGTCTGATTCTCCATTTTTATTGTCAGTGTACCCTGAGACTGGGCTTACCAGTCAGGCTCACAAAAGACTGAGGCTTAAACCAAATTCTGGTTTACTTGTTTATACTCAAGAGTCACTGGAATGCTCTTAACCCTGCTCCAGACACCTCCTCCTCTCTTAGTGTTCCTGGGAAACTAGACTGCTAACCAGAAAGTTCTTGGTGAGCAGCGTACAAAGAGGAAAGAAAAGAGAGCCTTAAGGGAGATCTTTTACTCAGGCCTTTCTCAAAGGTCAGGAATGCTTGCCCCACAAGTCCACGTTCCTTGTGTCTGAGCAGTGCCAGGAGGGCTGCCAGACTCTTGCTGACTCTTCTTTCTCTTGGCTGCATTCAGACTAGGCCGCTCTGTAAACACATTACTTTTCAGATCCATAAATCACGCCTTAACTTCCCAGGCTTTTCTTAAGGTAATTTTTCATTTATTTATTTTTTAAATTTTGGCTGCACAGGCTCTTCGTTGCAGCATACAGGCTTCTCTAGTTGCAGCGCACGGGTTTCTGTAGTTGTGGCACGCAGGCTTAGTTGCAGGATGTGGTATCTTAGTTCTCCGACCAGGGATCGAACTGGGGCCCCCCTGCACTGGGATCGCAGAGTCTTAACCACTGGACCCCCAGCGACGTCCCGAAGTTACTGCTTATTTCTGCAGAAACATGATTTTATCTTCATTTTCCCTGTTTAATTCTCAAAATTCAGCCTTATTCCCCTCTTTCAAGTTCTTGGGAAACGCCTCATTACAGGAAGCTATCTGTGGATTACATTGATGTATCTGATTGCTAAAGTGCCAATACACAACAATTTTATTTAGAAACCTTTTCAATTATAAAGCTTATACTTTTTGAGCAGTTCTTTTATGGCAAGTGTTATGCAACATATTTTCATTTAATCTTCCCAATTATCACCTGAGGCAGTTACAATCATTACTCCTATTTTGCAGATATGGAAACTAAGGCTTAGAGAGGTTAAATAATTAACCCAAGATGTTATAGCTGTTAAACTGTTAGGAGCAATTTCAACCCAGGCAATCTGACTCCAGAGCCCTGGTTTAAATAATCTGCTAATTATGGAAGAAATACATACTCACTGTAACAAATAAGAAAAATATAGAAAAAAGTATAAAGAAGAAAAAATTACCCTTTGCTCATCATCCAAAGATAATCACTCAACATTACTGTTTCCTTATTGCTCTTTTCAGTCTATTTTCAATAATTATGATGGCACTTTATGTACAACTTGGTATCCCATTTAAAAACTTATATTGGGGTCTTCCCTGGTAGTGCAGTCGTTAAGAATCCGTCTGCTGGGCTTCCCTGGTGGCGCAGTGGTTGAGAGTCCGCCTGCCGATGCAGGAGACACAGGTTCGTGCCCCGGTCCAGGGAGATCCCACATGCTGCGGAGCAGCTGGGCCCGTGAGCCATGGCCGCTGAGCCTGCGCGTTCGTAGCCTGTGCTCCTTAACGGGAGAGGCCACAGCAGTGAGAGGCCCGCGTACTGCAAAAAAAAAAAAAAGAGTCTGTCTGCCAATACAGGGGACACGGGTTCGAGCCCTGGTCTGGGAAGATCCCACATGCCACGGAGCAACTAAGCCTGTGAGCCACAACTACTAAGCCTGTGCTCTAGAGCCTATGAGCCACAACTACTGAAGCCCGTGCACCTAGAGCTCGTGCTCTGCAACGAGAAGCCACTGCAATGAGAAGCCCACACTCCGCAACGAAGAGTAGCCCCCACTCGCCACAACTAGAGAAAGCCGTGCTCAGCAACAAATAACCAAAGCAGCCAAAGATAAATAAATAAATAAATAAATTTATAAAGAAAAAAAAACATATTGGAAGCATTTCCCATGTTATCAAAAACTCCTTATATATATAATCTTAATTGGCTGCAATCTTTCCTCCTGAGAGGAAAAATACTTAGAAATTAGGTCATTTTTCTCCAATTTTTCTCTACTGTAAATAATTCTGCAATGAACTTCATGTTTTCCCATCCATTTCCAGTCATCTTTTTCCATATTCAACATACTTCCCTAGGATAACATGGCAACTATTGCAAGCTGTCCCCAGTGTCTACCTCCTCCTTCTTTCTCATTGTAACAGAACTTGTGCTTTTTAGCTGGGTGTGGGCTACCAGAGTGATACTATGCTTCCTAGCCTCCCTTGAGCTAGGTGTGGTTATGTGACCACATGACTAAGATCTAGCTAATGGAATGTGAACAGAAGTGATAGGTGCAACCTCCCAAGTTCCACCCTGAAAAGGAAGGGACATGCCCTCCCTTTCTCCCTCCTGTTGGCTGCAATGCAGGTGTGGTACTGAGCCATACTGGGTGAGAGTCATGCTTAGGATACGAAGCACTCTAAGATAGTGGAGCACAAAGCAGAAGGAGCCTGGGTCCCCAGCAACTTTCCAGAGCATAGTTATCAGACCAGCTTGGATTGTATGTGGGAAAAAAATATATTTCTATTTGTTTAAGCCAATGTTATTTTGAATTTCTTAGTATAGTTAATGAAATCAGATGCCCAGTTAAAACATAGATTTTTAGAATTAAATTTACAGAGTCAAATGGTATGAATAGTTTTCAACCGCACAATGCATACAACAGGGGCAAATTACTTTACAAGAGTATACTGAGTATACTTGCTTACCCACCGACCAGCAAAGTAAAAGCTTTTGTCTCACTAAACCCCCTCTATCATTCAGTATTATTTAAATGTTGAATAGCAAGATGGGTTTCATTTGAGTAGGTTCCCTCTGACTATGAGGGCATCATCCACAGCAAGGCAGAGCAGGCTTTTACATCTTGTTTATCCTTTTGCTGTTAATTGTAGTTATAATCACTTTTACAAAACTTTTTTGATTGTTTTTTAAATCTATGTACTGGATTGTTTAAGTGATCTTCAGTCCTTTTATACATTTGCCTTTCCTATTGTGATTTTCCCATTCCTATAGATCCTTGCCTCTTTTCTATTTAAGGAAGACTTTTCAATTATTTCTTTTAGGGCAGGTTTAGTGTTGCTGTATTCTTTTAGTTTTTGCGTAGGACACAGCAGGCTTTGACTCACTCCCTGGAACTCTTCTCTGCACTCCGGCTGGCTCAGTCTCCCGTCCCTCCAGGTACAGTCATTCTTATGCTGCAGGGGAGAAAGAAGTAGGCCATCACTTTCCTCCTGGCCACGCCATCTCTGTAACTCCCAGGCCAAGTGTCTCAGACAAGTCTGATCTCAGAATTCTCAATCTGATGGGCCTTTTCGGGGAAAATGAATTACCTGAGCACATAGCCCTCTAACCTACTATCCAACCCATCGTTTCTTCTCCATCCTCACTGTGTTTAACCTGCATTCTCTGTAGATCTCATTACCCTCCAGGAATCTCTGGTTGCAGCTTCTATTTGCAAGAATTAATCAGTATCAGTAGATCTAGAACCTTTCTTTGGAAGCGTCTCTGGCCTCAGTGACTGAAAAAGAATCCTGCTAGAGTTGATATGGAGCAAAGCCACTTTCTGGTAATGGGATTAATGTACTGGGGGTACATTTTAGAGCCCTGACTTCTTTCTGATGAAGGAACTCCTGCCCAGCTAGAGGTGATCCTAGCTTCAAATCATGAGAGCCTCTTATTCTTGGTGAAAGTAAAACCTGCAGGCATGACCTACAGCCATCATTCCCCAGTTAGAGACAAACCAGTGAACCCAGCTTTCTAACTGCTCAGTCAGGCATTTTGGACACTTATGAGAAAAGCCTCTTGCTGAAGTCGGGAAAAAAGATTATTCTTGCTTGTCTAGACTCCTTTGGTGCACTGTAAGAAGACCTTGTCAACTTCCCATTGGTAGTAAAATCTCATGAAGGATATACTAAAGGCTCTAAGCAGTGGTCCCCAACCTTTCTGGGCTCAGACACCAGTTTCATGGAAGACAATTTTTCCACAAACAGGGGTTGTGGGGGCGGGTGTTGGGGAATGGTTCGGGCGATAATGCCAGCGATGGGGAGCGATGTGGAGTGGCAGATGAAGCTTCACTCGCTCGTGCCCTGTTCACCTCCTGCTGTGAGGCCCAGTTCCTAACAGGCCACGGACCGGTACCGGTCCACGGCCTGGGGGTTGGGGACTCCTGCTATAAGAACAACAGACAAACTTATTTTTAAGTAATAAACCCTAAAAAGCAGTACCATCTGGGAATGTTAAAAACACCAAACTTGGGAATTCCCTGACGCCCCAGTGGTGAGGACTCAGCACTTTCACTGCTGGGGACCAGGTCTGACCCCTGGTCTGGGAACCAAGATCCCGCAAGCTGCGCAGCATGGCCAAAATAACACCAAACCTAGTGAGTAATTCATTCTGGAAGTCATGTTTAAAATTACCAAGGAAAAAATATATACTTAACAATAAATAGTGATAATGTCTGGGTGATAAGAATGTGGTGCATTTATCTTCTATTTTTTTATCTGTATTTTCTAACTTTCTAAAATGTACATATACTGTTTTGTAATAATAAAAAGTTACTTTTAATTTTAAAAAAGATGATGTGACCTTCAGAGAGAAAGTAGATATGTGGCTATGGAAAGAAATTTAATACATACAGATTATTATTATTATTGGTATGTTAGGGGCTGAAATGAAGACTCTTGTCAAAGGGTTGTGGCAGAAGAATTTTTAAGTTTGGATGATTAAAATCTGTCACTTGAACTTCTAATGGATATATGGTCAAGCACCTCTGGTTTTTAAAAAATCAAGTTAGAAAAATAAATAAATAAAAAATCAAGTTAGGTATATAATTCAGTCTTATTCTTTCAATCTTGGTCTATCATAGACTTTGTATCTCATCTCTTTCCTTTAAGCAAGATCAAGCTTTCAAGCTTCTTTCTTTCTTTCTTTCTTTCTTTTTTAGATGTTGGGGGTAGGAGTTTAGTAATTTATTTATTTATTTTTGCTGTGTTGGGTCTTCGTTTCTGTGCGAGGGCTTTCTCTAGTTGTGGCAAGGGCGGGCCACTCTTCATCGCGTTGCGCGGGCCTCTCACTATTGCGGCCTCTCTTGTTGCGGAGCACAGGCTCCAGACACCCAGGCTCAGTAGTTGTGGCTCACGGGCCTAGTCGCTCCGTGGCATGTGGGATCCTCCCAGACCAGGGTTCGAACCTGTGTCCCCTGCATTAGCAGGCAGATTCTCAACCACTGTGCCACCAGGGAAGCCCGAAGCTTCTTCTTTCTTGATCTACTTGTTTAGTTTTGGTAGTCAGAAGGCCTAGGGAAGATTTTGTTTCCTCTCCTGTTTCAAAGATAACTCTCCGGTTACCCAGTGAGTTAAAACCACAGGCTTAACTTCTAGTCATTGGAAACTGGGTTTATCTCTTTGTAATAATGAGAACAGGATTCAAAGTAAAGGGCCATTAGAGCCACTTGTTCTTGGTGAAAGGGCCACAGATCAAAATCAGGAGGATCTGAGCCCCAAATGAGATATCTCTGACATAAGAATACCATAAAATTAAGTACAAAGGAAGAGGGGAAAGAGGACTACTTGAACAGCACTGTGATTACATGGTGAACATGTACCAGGCCATTAGCTCTTCTTCAACATTTACACTTTGGGTTGGTCTAGCCTGTAGGAAAGTTTGTCTTTATCATTCTTCCACCTGTTCTTTCAGCACCTTTTTCCTTCCTCCTGGGACCCCCAGATACCTCTTTTGTGACCCATTCCCACAAGGTCTAGCTCTATCTGTCAAGATGTCACTTGTGGCAGATACTGTTAGTTAACCTATCTATTCTTCGTCCTTCTTTTTATTTTCCAAGAGCCCTGATTTTGTGCAAGCAGAT
Source organism: Lipotes vexillifer (assembly GCF_000442215.2). Lineage (NCBI taxonomy): Eukaryota > Metazoa > Chordata > Mammalia > Artiodactyla > Lipotidae > Lipotes > Lipotes vexillifer. Next base: position 1,456,513 of record NW_006780388.1, read on the forward strand.
CGTCAGGAGAGACTGGGTCCCCTGGAGGTGAACCATGATGGGTGAAAACCAATACAGTAGCTAGTCTTTTTACTCTTGATAATGATTGGTTTAGGACTGGTACATGACACAATGCTTGTCTGCATGTATTATGTGGATTCCATTGCCATCTTCCCCAACATGCTAAGGATGGCAGAGGAGAAATATGGAAGTATTGGGACCATGATGGTGTCATTATGCCACTGAATTAATCAACCTATAACTGCCCTACCTTTGAACATTTTGTTGGGTTTTCTGTTACTTGCAGCTGAAACTATCCTATCTGATATTCCACTAAATCCCGTTACTTATTTTGTCAACTCCGATAATATTGTTTCAATTAATATGCAACCACTCCTTGAGTGACCTTTTAGGTACAGGAACATGCCTGGCACAAGAATAAGAAAATATATTGAGATGTATTCAGAATTTTCTATTAAGGTAAGTATCACCCTTGTTTTTTTCAGACACCTTTGTAAACTGACAATTTCTTTGAAACTACCCTCTGAGGAGAGGCTTCTGAGCTCTTTGCAGCTGAGGAAAGCAAAGTTGTATATAGGCCAAAATGACACAAGCAATTAGTGGCAAAGCTGTGGAAGCAGCTCAATTTTCTAATTCCAAATCCCTACACCACGGCACCCAATGCCAGTGAAGTGGAAAATATGTGGCAATGGGGCAGGTCGAATGGGAGGTATTAAGAGGCCTACAACGTCCCGCGAAGCAATCCGATGGCTCTACTACCGCTTGAAGTCCGCTGTGGCTCCAAGCCTGATATGGCTAGGTTGGGCTGCAGTCGCCGGTCACAATGCCCCTAGATTACACTGCGTTGGAGACGAGCAACCGGCCTGCGCCGACCTGAACTTTGTCCACCCAGAAGACAACCCTTTACATTCCATGGCCCCGCAGTCCGCCCAAGACACAGCGGACTACTCAGGCTAAGACTAGGACCCGCATTCCTGGCCACTCAGGCATCTCACCTCGGCCGGACCAAAGTTTCGGACCCACAGGGTACTGCCGGCCTAACCCACATTTCAGTACCGATACTCTTCAGGTTCCAGATTCTCTCCGTCTACTTGCTTTCCTTCTTCCCTGAAACATTACGTCCCTCCGTGGTCTCCCTAACGCCCCACTTCACCAAGTCCGTGGGCACGAAGCTCACGGGGAAGACCCAGACAGCGGAACCGGAAATGCTTGGAAAACTGAGGGAAAACTACATCTCCCAGAATGCCGGGTGAGCCGGGGGAGGGAGGTTCCCCGTTAAGGCGCCCGACTGGTCAATACTTAAAAGAGCCTGCCCCCTCCTAGGTCACGCTAGCCAATCAGAGGCAGAGATGCGTAAAAGCATGGGGGCCGGCGGCGTCCGGCGGCTTTCCCGGCAAGTCCAGCGTAGGGGAGCATGGGAGCGTGGGAGCCTAATGGTGGCGGCGTCTCTCGGTCTCGAGTCTCGGCTGGGCGTCGCTTTCTGTTGCTTTAGCCTGGTTAGCAGGAGGCTTCCTGAGATCTTAGTCTCGGAGCCATAAGTGGGGCCCAGCCGGCCCGGGAGTCGGCCTTTACGAGGCTGGGCCGGGGAGAGGAGTCATAGGCTCAGGTCTTAAAGGGTGTGGGGATGCGAGGGGGTGCGTGGAGGAGCTTGGCAGCCGAATTGGCCCCTCCAAGTACTATTTTCTCCCTTCCCAGATCTGTTCCGAAGTCCCTGTGGCGACTTGAAGACACTACCACTCCTCAAGATGGCATCCACACTCTACAACCGGGGCCCAGGTGAGACCGGGTCCCTTCTCTCGGTCCAAGTTCCGGTCGCTCCTTTCTGGCCTCTTTCGGAGGAGGGTGAGGCATGCCCGTGATGCGAGGGGTCCTGATCCCCAGAGAGCCCTTTCACCAAGCTGTCTTTGTTCCTACCAGGCATATAGGAGAAATGGCTTATCAGAGCCTTCCTTTTAGAACCACCAACTGGGAGCAGGGCCCACTGGAGAAGGCTGTTACAGGGTACCTCAAAGTGTCTTTCTGGAATGCTGCTCAAACTTACAGATTTCTAAGCTTCATTCCACACCTGTTGAATAAACAGAAACAAACAGAAACCCCAGGTGATTCTTAATCACACCAAAGCTCTATTGATTTATACGTTTGGTAAATTTAGGGAAGGAGGAATAGGCCTGGATATGATGCTGCAGTGAGCTTAGCCATGAGTGTGACCAAGAAGAAGGAGAGGGACCAGCAAAGGGAAGGATGTTGGGAGAACTCTGGACCTCCTGTCCTGTCATGATTCTTCCCGGGCTGCTCAGTCTTCTCCTTTCCCTTAGAGCATCCCTACGTAATGGTTTCCTTAATGGTTCCCTGAGAGTTGTTCCCTCATCTTTTCTCTTCTAATAGGCTCTTCTAGAACTTCTCCCAGTTTACCGTTTTGGTCCTTATACCACTATCTCCAGTGGTGCATTTTTACTCTCTCCTTCCTAATCCCCACCTCCAGCCCTCAGAACCCATTCATACCCCCTCGCCAGCACTCAGGGACCTTTTCCACCAAGCCCTTTTCTCCCTTTCCTCTGAAGTTTCTAGCTCTTCTCAGCCTTCCCAGACTGAGTAAGGGTGTAGCTTTCCAGCTTCTTGTCCTGAGATGGGCTCTCGTGTTGTTTCAGGGGCCAGTGCTGTTTGAGGACCTGGCTGTATATTTTTCTCAAGAGGAGTGTGTGAGTCTGCACCCTGCCCAGAGGTCCCGCAGCAGAGACACGCCACAGGAGTGTTTGGAGGATATGGCCTTGATGGGTAACATAGTTGTTTTTCCTGCATTTTTGAACTTTGGTCATTTCTAGGATTAGGATTGCATATTTCATCCACATGTTCGTATGGGGGAGTGGGACCTATCCCTGAGTGATTTATGTGGACCTGACAAGAACTTGCATGAGAGTGCAATTTTCAAAGGGTGAGTTGATTCTTGAAAGGCAAAAATTGGCAAGTCCCTGACGGTCCAGTGGTTAGGGCTCGGTGCTTTCACTGCCAGGAGCCCCGGACAGGGAACTAAGATCCCATGCAAGCCATGCAGCAGGGCAAAAAAAATTTAGGGATTTCCCTGGTGATGCAGTGGTTAAGAATCCACCTGCCAAAGCAGGGGACATGGGTTCGAGCCCTGGTCTGGGAAGATCCCACATGCCACGGAGCAACTAAGCCTTTGTGCCACAACTACTGAGCTTGTGCTCTAGAGCCCATGAGCCACAACTACTAAAGCCCGCACGCCTAGAGCCTGTGCTCCGCAATGAAGAGAAGCCACAACGATGAGAAGCCCACGCACCACAATGAAAAGCAGCTCCCACTCTTGCAACTAGAGAAAGCCCGTGCGCAGCAGCAAAGACCCAATGCAGCCAAAAATAAATAAAAATAAATTTATTTTTTTAAAAATTAAAAATTTTTAAAATTTGGAAATCGCTTTAATCTTAAGCGGATGGTATGCCTTTCTCATCTAAGAGGAACTATAATGTAGAAACATTAGTCATTTTATCCTAGTCAAGGATAAATCCTTGACTAGGGTTGACTGTTTGAACTTTCCCAGAACTCACATTTTATATTATCTACTTCTGTTTTCATCATGTTGTTTTCCTCTACCTTCTTGAACATGTGAAGCATATTTATAATAGCTCTTTAAACATTCTTTCTACTAGTTTTATCATCTGTGTCATTTCTGGGTCTGCTTTTGTTGATTGATTTTGCTCCTAGTTATGGGTCATATTTTTCTGCTTCTTTACATGCCTTGTAATTTTTGATTGGATGTTGGACATTGTGAGTTTTATGTTGTTGTATGCTGGCTGTTGCTGTATTTTCAAAACAATTTTTGGACTTTGGGGTAGGGTGCTAATTTATCAGTAAGTTACTTGGGATCAATATGATCCTTTCAAGGCTTGCTTTTTGCTTTGTTAGGGTGTGTTCAGAGCAATCTTTAATCTAGGGCTGATGTGGCCTGCTGCTAAGGCAGTGTCTTTCTAAGCATACTGCCTGATGCTCTGTGTGGTAGGGAGTCTTTCCATTTTGGCTGGTGGGAACATGAACTATTATGTGAATTCTGGAGATTGCTCTTTCTATTCCTTTTTGGTGGTTCTTTCCCTGACCTGGGGTAGTTTCCTTAGATGCATTTACAGATTAATATGCAGCCAGAGTCTTAAGGGGACCCCATCTAGACGCCCAGAGGTCTCTGCCTGGGCATCTGCCTCTTCTCTGGTATTTTGCTGTCAAATTCTAGCAGCCTTGGCA
>NW_006780388.1:1460773-1502073 GCF_000442215.2 Lipotes vexillifer
TTTCCTCGAATCAGCAAAACCACTGAAGACTGGATTTCCACACAGTGTCCTGCAGCCCAGAAACCCTTTCCAGGCAGTGAGCTGGGGCAGTCATAGGGCTGTTGCTTTGGAAGGAAAGATCCCTTTTGGATTGATATATTGGCTTTATGAATTAAGAATATTTGAGGGCTTCCCTGGTGGCGCAGTGGTTGAGAGTCCACCTGCCGATGCAGGGGACATGGGTTCGTGCCCTGGTTCGGGAAGATCCCACATGCCGTGGAGCGGCTGGGCCTGTGAGCCGTGGCTGCTGAGTCTGAGCGTCCAAAGCCTGTGCTCCGCAACGGGAGAGGCCACAACAGTGAGAGGCCCGCGTACCGCAAAAAAAAAAAAGAGTATTTGGGAAAATATTAAAAACTAATACTTTTGGGCAGGTCTGAGTTTTGTCACCCATCCTACAGCTTCCTAGTCCTCTGTGTAACTAGTTTGTTCTTTCCCCAGTACTACTTGAGGGTGTTTATGTTTTGTTTTTATCAACAGGAGGAGAAGGCAAGATTGAGATTAATCAGAAGCTAAGGCTAGAATCTATGGGACTTGAAGAGCTTGCCCTAGAAAAATACTCCATTGCTATGCCCCTTGTCTATTACCCAGAAAAATCCTCTGAGCATGGAGTTGGAAACCTTGAAAGGAAAATGTCAGGTAGAACTCCTGCTTGCAAGAAAAGGTTCATAAGCCTTTTAGTTACCATTGAAAACCACACCCCTTTGATAGAACTATCTCAGTGTTTAGGAACCAGAGCACTTTCTGAAATTCTTGAATTTCCTGGGGAAGAAGCCAAAAATTCATACAAGTGTCCTGAATGTGACCAAAGCTTCAGTGATAGCTCATACCTTGTTTTGCATCAGAAAACGCATTCAGGAGAGAAAAAGTATAAATGTAGTGACTGTGGGAAGATTTTCAATCACAGAGCCAACTTGAGAACACACCAGCGAATCCACACCAGCGAGGAACCATTTAAGTGTGCCGAGTGCAGCGGCAGCTTCCGCCAGCACTCACATCTGTCTCGGCACATGAATATCCATGTAAAGGAGAAACCCTACACCTGTGGCATATGTGGAAGAGGTTTCATGTGGCTCCCAGGATTGGCACAGCATCAGAAAACCCACGCTGCCAAAAAAGCCTGTGGTAAATATTTTGGTCAGAAAACAAATCTGGCTTTGCCTGAGAAAAGGCACGGGTCAGCCAGCCAGCACCCATGCAGTCTGAGCAGGAAATGCTTTGGGCAGCCCTCGCACTTGGCCCTCCCCGAGTGGGGCCATGAGGACAACCCTGAACACTGCAGCGACTGGGGAAAATTTGCTTTCGTTCTCAAAATTCAAACCCTTAAAGCATCCTGAGTGTTCGCTGACCTTTCTTCGTATCTCTGAGCTTATCTCCCATCAAAGCATTCACAGAGGGGAAAAGCCCCATAAATGCAAACCCCGTGCAGAAAGTTTTATTTCGGACTCAGAGCTTGCATGCCACCAGAATAACCACACAGGAGAACCTTTTAAATGTACCATGTGTGGGGAAAGTTTCAGGTTGAAAACACATCTCATTGTCCATCAGCAAACCCCTGCGCAAAACACCACGTAAATATAGCAAGTTTTCATTAATGCTTGTGCTTCTCAGTATTTATACTGAAAACTGGGGCACAATTACCCTTTATGTGCCAGGTACTGTGCTAAGCATTTTACACACATTCCATGTAATATATCATTTAATTTTCACCACAACCTTGATTTAGGCACCATGATTTCTGTTTTATAATCGAGGAAGTATAGTCAGTGTCACAGCTACTGAACAAAGCCAGAATTCTAACTCAGTAGCTCAGTTACTATCCAGATTCCATTTGTATGAGCCGGAGAAAGATACAGAACTTATAAAAAAAAATTCAGTTTTCACTAAAATGAAGGTTATTGTTAGAGTTCTTTTCATTTTGTTTACATGATTTTTAAGTAAGTTTTAGAAGGCAAATTTATTTATTGTTTGCTAGTTCTGCAGATCTAGGATCTAGGAAAGTAAGTACCTTTATATATATTTTATACTTTTTTTTTTGCTGTAACAATCAGAATGTAATGTTTGTATGAGATTATTGTTTTACATATGAATTTCTGGAGGGGTTTGGAAGCTTTTTTCCGTGCATGTGAAGTGTTCCCAAATGGGTTGGACTAGTTAGTGTCGAGATGGCTGTTAGTATCCGTGAAGTTAGTATCCATTCTCAGATCTAATGCCACTGGCCTTTGTGATTCAAGTGTTTGGAAGGAATTTTAGCATTCTGACTACAGCCCTTTCTGGTGCGTGGACTTGAGCAATGGAAAGGTACTTGCTTCTCTCTAAGAGGATTTACCTCCAAGTCTCTACCAAAGCACATTACCTGCCTTGCTATGAATAACAGTAAGCCTTGTTTAGTGTGCATGCTCAATACTTCAGGTATATTATTTAATTTAATCTTCAGAATAAATCTGACAGAAAAGGACTATCCTCGTTTTGTAGATGAGTAAGTAGAGCCCATGGAGGGTACAATCAGTACAGCCCATGGAGGGTACAATCAGTACATTGCCCAAGACACAAAAGTAGCAACATGCTGAAGCCAGCATTTAACCTCTGGTCTCTGCCGTCAGAGGCCATGTGTTCAGTGACACTGCTATGTGGGCATTTGCACCACATGTTAAAACTGCAGGCAGCTGGGGGACTGAGATCGGTGGGTGAGGATGGTTATTATGGAGGCTACCCTGTGCACGTGCTTCACTCCCTTAGTGCTTCATCCCAAGCCTGACTTACGTGTATGGTTACAAAGCAACTGAAAGACTGTTCAGGACTTGAGGTTCAAACTCCATCCCTATAATCAGAGATTGCAAACTCTACAGAGTATAGTTTTAGTTTAGTTTAGGTTTTAGTTGAGTTTGGTTTAAGAAAAAAGTTTTTCTTCCTCATATCCAGAGAAATATACATATAGAAAATGTTAGAGCTTAATCAAAATACTTGAAAATATATAGGTCTTTAGATACTGCTGTTACATGTAAATACTGGAGCAAAATATTGTTAAATGGAATGGTTATTAATGTTAAAGAACCAGGGGATCTTGTAAATGTTACATTCATGTGGAATTTCTCTTTAAAGCAAAATTGTATACCTATCAGCAAAGCAGCATTTAAAGGGGTTTTTGATTGGGATGTGAGAATGGTCTTATTCTACATAAATGGTATAAAAGTATGGCTAAAATGGGGTTATCACTGGGAAATCTCAGGAATAATAATATACCTCTTTAGGACTAATTTGAGGAAAGTAGTACCTGGAAGGTAGGGTCTTTCTACTGAACAGCAGATTGAGAACCAAATGTACAAAAAGGTGCTGGCTACTGCTGTAAGCTCTTAACAGTGATTAGAGGCAGGAAGATTCTGTTGGTGAGGAAAAGGGAAACCAATAGACCTAACCCAGCTCACCCACTCCTTTCCCCCTTTTCCTCCTTCTTCTTTTGCTTGTTTGCAGATCCACAGTTGAGACCCTGTGCTCTGTATGTCAAGGTCACACTTGGCTCATTGTTTCCGATGTCTCCACTCTTAGGATACAGGACACCAGTCTGCCGGGCCTTTGGGGTCTCAAATAAAAAAGCGAGGTCTCCTATAGGTTCTTCTTCAGCAAGTCTCTCTGTCTGAGGTGTTTAGAATTGTGTAGAAAGATGGTCTCCAGTTAGGTTTCTTATCAGCCAGCTCTGGGATATAAAGACCTTTGCTAACTATCAGAAAGTACTGCCTCCCTGCTTTCCTGCTTCTGCCTTCCGTGGGAGCAGCTGGCACAGTGTACCATTGGCACATAGTAGGGGCTCCCATATTTCAGTTAACTGAAGAGTTGCAGGGTCGGGGATGAAATTGGGAAAGAGGTCCCTAGTAGCAGAGTTGCTGCAGAAAGAAGTAGAGAAGACTATTTTAGAAGGCATTTGGACAGAGTGGTGCTGACCTGAAACATGGAAGCTGTCATCCTTTCCTTTGCTCCTAAGAAAGTACAGGGGAAGGTGAAAATTCATACCATAAATGACATTCTGCACTCAGCATGGGAAGTTACCTTTCCAGATGAGGTTTTCTTCACAATTAACTTCAGTTTTTACATTTTTGTTTTCTAGATTTTGGAAGATTATGCCAAACCTCCATAAGAGATTAGAAAAATATATTTTATAAAGACATTAATATATACATGAGTATAATTAAAATGCCTTTTTGGTGTAATATTGTTAATGATTGTTATGCGGAGGAAAAAAAAATCCCTGAGTGTCAGCTACTGTGAAAGAGGCATCTTTTGAGTTGTTGCTTTATTGTGCACTTGCACCTAAATCCATTTGCTGGATGTAATTCGAGCTGCTCTGAGCCCAAGGAGTTGAAGGAAGCGGTCAGTATTCATCAGTGAGACCCATGCTGGTTTTATGCAGATGGATTTTTCACCCTCTATTTACAGTGTTAACTGACAGATTCCACAGATGGTCATTAATTCAGAGACATCATGTAGCCTACCATGTTACTTTCAATGAATACTTGGATGAAAGTTAATATAGGGATGAAAAACTAAATGCAGGAGTTTATTGCTAGGAACAGTTGGTTCACATTTTGCAGCATGGATGTTGACACAGGCAGAGTGAAAACTTTGTACTGAAGAATTCAATTGTTGAACAAATTTCTTTGGTTTTGTTGTTGATGCAGTGATGAAAATGTGTATTAAAGTCCTTAATTGCTGGACTATCAGGTTCTCTAACATACATCATTGATGAAACAGCATTATTCCAATAGCATGCAGATGTTAACAGTTTACATTTTGTAATTAAAGAAACTGGAATTTAATTGTTATTGTTGAAGGAGTTGAACTCAAAATAGTTTTGTTTACAGCGTTGTTGCAGTAGGTAATAGTCTATTCACATTTCTGCATTTAACATAGAAAATGACTAACCCAGTAATTCAGGGAGTTAAAACTAAAAACAAGTGACATTTCACAGCAAATGCTGTTCTGAGTCTTTGACTCCTGTGATTCCATATAATTAAGTGGCATTGTTCTGATGACTGCAGCATGTCATACAATCTGATACTGCAGATTTTGCTCAAAGTAATCTGCCAATTTACTGCATATGTGTACTAAGCAGGTTATAGTTTATCTGAATAAAGAGTCTATTTCAAAGTGTTCATTAAACTTGTTAAGCCTATAGGATTTCCGTTGGAAAGTGTTTTTGCTTGGACATCTGTTTAAAAAGTAACTAAATAATCTTCATTAGAAGTATTTATATTCATCTGTTTTAGTTTTGTAGATAGAGCTATTGATCTGATATCAGGATGACCATTATCCATCTTTTCACGGCCTGACTTCAGGTGTTTTGTCTTATTTTTTGACAGCCTTCCTTGTATTAACAATCTAGGGAGTGTGGGGATATGATATAAATATACAGTTATATAAGCCTGAGAATATGCTGCAATCTCTAGTTCCTTTGGATACCTTAGAAGTAATATGTTTGTTGGAGGCACTTGTGCTGTTTGTTTAATGTTTGGATTTTACAGTTTTTGGTGTATTCTCATCAGTCTTAGCTCTAGAGTTCAAGCTCTCACTGGGCAGTGATTACTGTCTGATGTGCGATTTGGCATCTAATAAATGCTTTTTTATGATGATGACAGTGAAGTGAACTTTAAAATTTTTTTTTACACTTTAGTAGTTTGAGATGTCAATGAGATGTGACATTGTATGGCAGGATTGTGGCTTGGAAGGGGTTAATGAGTGACTTCGGCCATTTAATAATAGAGGTAAAATCTTTTGCTCGCCGGAAGTCAGACGAAAACTCCAGCACAGCTCCCGGGAGACGGCATTAGACGTCACCTTCCCTTCCAGTCTTTGCTCCACAACGGCTATACCTCCGGCCACGCAGGCCACCAAAGCCCTGCGTGGGCCGCCGTCTGGAGCGGGGGTTAGAGCTGAGGACTCGTGGAGTAAGGCTCCCAGAAGGCTTTGCGAAGCCTGGGCGACCTCGCGGCGCTCGGCCACCAGCAGCGCAGGCCGGCGGAAACACCAACGAGACGAGACGCGCTAGAGCGGCCCACAAGGCTGGGAATCGAAGGTCCTACGCTTACTTCCGTCGCCCTATTCCGGCGGCAGAGCTGCACGTTCCTGGAGCGGCCGTGGTGGGCGAGGGCGCGGCGGTTGCTCGGCCAGGCTACCGGCCCACCTCCGCCACCCAAGGAGAGGCGGCCTCTGCAGAACCAGAGCGGGGCGGGTGAGAGCGTCTGCGGAGCGGCTCCTCTGGTCTCTCCCTCCGCACTAGCGGGAAGGTTACGTGGGTGGGCCAGCCCGAATCTCGCACTGGTGACGGGAAAAGGAGCCCGGTGCTACCTCCTGGGCCCTAACCTTACTTTGGCAACGCGAAGCTATGGGCTCGCTCTGTTTGTCTCTTAACTTGAAAGGGACGCTTTGAGCTTCTCACTTGTCCTGGGTAGAGTGTCTTCTGCCAACTAAAGAGTGTCGCTGCCGGTCCAGTTCTGCAAGGCTTGAGTCGTTAGCCATTGCAGTCACTGACCTTCAACACGACCCGAAAGGAATTCAGGGCGAAGATCAGGAATGAGGCACTCTGTGCTCTGGGAAAACTGGCAGAGCAGGCCTTCAGAAAGTGAGATATTTTAAGGAGAAAATTTTATGAACCCAAATTCTTGCATCGTCCCATACTTGGAAAAGCACTAAAAGCATTACTGAGATATCTGTTCCTTGTGAATAGCAGTAATCTTCTACGGAGGGGCGTGCTGCATACCTCTTCGTCAAAATCACATATATCCCCCTCCTTATTTCTTCAGAACAGTTTCTCAGAGCTATCTGAGAGGCTGTCTCCCCAGCTGTAGTCCTCAGTAAGACAATGAATAAACTTGACTGACAACTTTTAAGTTGTGTGTTGTTTTAAAAGTACACACTTCTCTCTGGAACCAGCGCCAGTCTCCTCACCTGATTTCTGTGTACTCCACAGCCGAATTCTAACATGCTTTTGGTCAGAGTGTATCTTGGGATCACCTGAATCCATAGTCCCCACTCCCCCTTTCCCGCCCCAACTCCCAAGCGAGCTTAGCCACTTCCATGACTACAAGTACCTCACTTTATGTCTAGCCCCAATTTTTCTTCTCTCCTGCACTCTAGATGCCTGTATTCAAGTGCAAAAGAGATAAATCAGGAGCTTGGGATTAACATACACACACTCCTATATATAAGATAACCGACAAGGACCTGTGTGTATAGCACAGGGAACTCTATTCAGTATTCTGTGATAACCTATATGAGAAAAGAATCTAAAAAAGAATGAAAAATGTATAACTGAATCACTTCGCTGTAACCTGAAACTAACAAAATGTTGTAAATCAACTATACTCCAAAAAAAATTCAAACAAGCAAACAAACAAAAAACAAACACATGCCCAAAACCGAACTCATGCCTTTAGTCCTTTTTAAAAAAAAAAAAAAAAAATTATTTTTGGCTGTGTTGGGTCTTGCTGTGCACGGGCTTTCTCTAGTTGAAGTGAGTAGGGGCTACTTTTTTTTTTTTTTTTTTTTTTTTTTTTTTTTTGCGTTATGCGGGCCTCTCACTGTTGTGGCCTCTCCCATTTGCGGAGCACAGGCAGGCTCAGCGGCCACGGCTCACGGGCCCAGCCGCTCCGCGGAATGTGGGATCCTCCCGGACTGGGGCACGAACCCGCGTCCCCTCCATCGGCAGGCAGACTCTCAACCACTGCGCCACCAGGGAAGCCCCAGTAGGGGCTACTTTTTGTTGCAGTGCGCGGGCTTCTCGTGGTGGTTTCTCTTGTTGCGGAGCACGGGCTCTAGGCACGCGTGCTTCAGTAGTTGTGGCATGCGGGCTCTAGAGCACAGGCTCAGTAGTTGTGGCTCACAGGCTTAGTTGCTCCGCGGCATGTGGGATCTTCCCAGACCAGTACTCAAAACCCATGTCCCCTGCATTGGCAGGTGGATTCTTAACCACTTTGCCACCAGGGAAGTCCCATGCCTTTAGTCCTTCATCTGTCTGCCTCCAGTATGTGGCGCCACATCCACACAATTGCTCATGCTACTAACACACACTCCCTCCTCTGCTCCTCAAACTTTCAATCATCAAGTCCTGTGGATTCTACCTCAAAAGTATCTCTCAAAGCTTACTTCTCTCTGTCTCCACCCTTACCCAACAGCACTGCCCCGGGTTGACAGCAAGGCAGGGACAGGGTTTTGATGTTGTGGGGATGACCATAGCCAGACTCTGCAGACTGGGACAAGCTTGGAGACAACAGACACTCAGGAGGCTGTTGCAATAAAGCGAGTGAGAGATGAGGGCCGCCACTAGGGGTCACGGGAATGAGGAAGATGGCGGAGCTTCAAGACAGATTGAGGAGGAAAAGGTGACTCTGATGGGATGAGAAAGCAAGGAGTCAAAGATGACTTGGAAGTTTCCGGTTTGGGTGACTTGATGGTTGGTAGCTTTGTGGAGAGATTGCTTGCCTCTCATGAGTTTACAGTTTTCCTAAACTTTCTAGGGAGACGTGTTAATCACAAGTGAGGGTGACAGTGCAGCTGTGTTCAGTGTGATCGAGAAGAGGTATGTTATGCTGTGAGAGGGGTCGCACCTGGCCAGAAAGGAGAGCTGAGAGCTAAACACCGACTGGACTTCATTGGTTGGAGGCTTCTGGAAAGGGCACAGGGTCCTAACAGAGAACATAACAAGGGCCTCAGGTAATGTGTCAGCTGACCCCACACATAGTAAGCTTTTCCTACTCACCTGTACTGTCTGTTTCGAGGGAAAAACAGAAATTGGAGAACCCAGACGCCCAACCACACCGCACAGAGAGACAGGGTGTAACATTCCCAGATTCAGTTCAGTCCCAGCTGGTATGAAGCTGTCCCCTGAGCCATAAGATGCTTGCAAACTTGGGTGCCCTGGAACTCCCCATCCCCCAGAACTGGAGAGCCCCCTGATAAAAGATACCACCTGGGGGTGGGAATCGAACCTGCAAGCCCACCATCCTGGTCCTGAAACACTGCTGTTAATACATTAGGCCCCTCTGCCAGGAAGGGTGGCTGCGCCAGAGAGGCTCTTAGCTACCTCTGGAGAGTGTGCCATCAGTGGTTAAAGTGAGAGATGCCCACCAAGGAGCAGATCCTGGAGCTGCTGGAACTGGAGCTCTCCGGCCCATCCTGTCTGAGGGATCCACACTGGGTTCAGTGTCACACCCAGAGGGTGACAAGAGACAGCAACCTGATGGGGGATTTGCAGAGAGCCCAGGAACCAGGAAGCTGGGTGAGAAGGGCCAGAGGAGACTCAGAGAGTGAACACAGGATGGGTGATAAGCTCCTCTCCTTGGGAAAGAGGAGACAGGGAGATACCCTGAGCATATGTTACACCCCTGCTTCCTCTTCCCCCAGGGATCCATATGTTACACCCTGCTTCCTCTTCCCCCAGGGATCCTGTTTCCAAGGCCTCCAACAAGAGTCCACACCATTGATCTGAGGGTCACCTTTATTTTGGCCCAAGAAAAGACCCAAACTTTCAAGGTTTCATGGGCAGCTCGGAGTAGAACTGAAAAGAAAACTAGAGAGCATTTTGTCTAAAACCTCATTTTACTGATAAGGAAACTGAGGTGCAGGCATCATAGAGCTCAGAAATTGGCTGCCTGCAGCACTGAAAATGGAACTTGGCTCTACAGTGCCTTTTCCCCATCCCAGGCCTTTTCACACCATCTCAGGCTGTCTCCTGGTCAGGTTCAAGTGCAGCGGCACGTGTGTGATCAGCTAACTCCTTGTGAAGAAGTAACTTCTGTCTCTCTCAAAAAGACATGGGTCTGGTTGTACAACTTTGTGACTATAATAAAAAAAACTGAACTTTGTACTTTAAAAGGATGAATTTTATGGTATATGAATTATATCTCAATTAAAAAAATTACCTTTGGCGGGCTTCCCTGGTGGCGCAGTGGTTGGGAGTCCGCCTGCCGATGCAGGGGACGCAGGTTCGTGCCCCAGTCCGGGAGGATCCCACATGCCGCGGAGCGGCTGGGCCCGTGAGCCGTGGCCGCTGAGCCTGCACGTCCAGAGCCTGTGCTCCGCAACAGGAGAGGCCACAACAGTGAGAGGCCCGCGTACCGCAAAAAAAAAAAAAAAAAAATACCTTTTAAGGAAAAGAAAAATTGAAATGTATTTTAAAGCTGCAATAAAATATTTAAATGTAATATACAAAATAACGCATCAGAGACATGAAATAATTTATGCTACCAGCATGACTTATTTTGGGGCAGACCTGATAGTAAAGCTGCTTTTGCCTTTTCCGTGCAAAGATATCTTATAAGATGAACTGTTAGAACCATTAGCATTTTTCAACTACTTATCTGTGTGCGTTAGAAGTTTCTCAATAGTGTGCAACCAAAATAAAAATCAAATAAACTGCATGTTAATGTAGGAATGCAGTTCCCAAGAAGATTTTTTAAAATACTGAAAAGATATGTGTCCTGGTTTAGGCACGATTTCCTTCCATAGAACCCACCTGCTGCAAAGGGAAAAGAGTGTCTCATAGTTTCAAATAACTGAGCGTGGGAGAGTTTTCACTGGGGTTTGGGGAAAAGCTATGGACTGAGCAGGAAATCCAGATGAAAAGAGGAGCCGATGCATGTCTCTGGTGGGAGGTGTGCTTCCCGCTCAGCTCCTCCGCCCACCCCTTACTCTTTGGAAGCAAACTTCTCCATCAGAACTTTCTCCTTAGCTCCAGTTTCTCCCTCCTGAGGGCATGTATCTGACTTGTGGTGTGATCCTTGACCTCCGATTCTCAAAATCCTGAATCAGAGAGGACTCTTACCATCCTCTTCCAGAACAGAGCCTGTTTCCCAGGAAATCATCCTGCTCAGTGCAGCATATGCCTCAGAAGTGGACATACAGGGGCATGCGCTCTGGAGGTGTCCGGGTCCCTGATGTGCTCTGAAAACATACCTCACTGGTGGGCTTCTTCCCTGCATTCAAAGGAGTTCAGATGGACCAGTGTTTATGAAGCCTTCATTTGGGGCGTTCTAGAGGCTATATAACATGATCCCCCTCATTCCTGCACCGGCCCATCCAAGGTATTCACAGAAACAACCAGGGCTCCAGGGGCAAAAAGTCTGCATGGCCGGAAGTCCAGCTTCCTAGAACTTAAAACAACTAGGATGCTCCCAAATGAAATGTTGCAGCTTGTGAAGTGGTGAGTTCCCCTGTCTACAAGAATTTCTAACAAGAGCCTGGATGACAGCTTATTAGGGTGTGGTAGGAGGATCTATGTAACAGGCAGTGTGGACAATCTTGCTTTTTCCTCCAGCAATAGGCTGTGATTTTGAAGAGGTTTGTAAAGAGGAGTGTGGGGCAGTTGATCACCTCCCAGTTTTGCTGTGGACCAGCTTTGCCAGGGGCAGCCTTGCCCACTGGTCCACACTTCCAGTGGTGGCTGGACCAGACCCATGAGAGCCACCCAGAATGGGGACCAGACCTCTTGAGGGGCGAATTATTTATGCCCATGGAGCCTTTGCCTTAGAGTGCTGGGGCATTCACCACAATGGAGGCAAATAACTCGGATCCTCTCATTTAAACCTTAGAAAGTTAAAGAAACAGGTCTGAAAGGGGAACTAGAGCCAGGATTGAAGCTAGGTCTGTCCAAACCCAAAGTTCATGCACACCAGGTGCTATGGTCTGAACGTCTGTGCACCCCCCTAATTCCTATGTTAAAATCCTAACCCCCAGTGTGATGGTATTAGGAGGTAGGTCATGAGGATGGAGCCCTCATGAATGGGATTAATGCCCTTATAAAAGAGACCCCCAAAGAGTTCCCTCAGCTTTTCCACCATGTAAGGACACAGCAAGAAGACAGCCCATCTATGAACCAAGAAGAGGGCTCTCACTAGAATTCAACCTGACCGTGCTGGTGCCTTGATCTCAGACTTCCAGCCTCCAGAACTGTGAGAAATAAATATGTATTGTTTGTAAGCCACCCAGCCTGTGGGATTTTGTTACAGCAGCCCAAACAGACTAAAACATTTGGCTATGCTGAACTATGTCCTGACGCTCCTTTATTAAAGTTTTCCAGAAGGTAAAATAAATGCCTTAAAACTCTTCCTCTGGACACTGTCTTTAGCCTGCACACCCCCATTCCACATGAACCATCTATCTCTCTGCAGCGTCACTTCCTAAGACTGTGCCACTTGCAGAATTTTGTGACTCTGGCCTTCCCTTCTACTGCTGAAAACACTGCTCTTGTCCTCCCAAGACCTTGGTGCAGTGTCCCCTCCTGACACTCGGACACATCCATGGCCCCACATCTCCCAGGGGGACCCAGGTGAGCCCTAACTTGTAACCTTCATCTTTGGCTGTTCCACCCTCCTTAAAGCTGCTCCCATCTGGGATGGCCTCCCTCTGCCACCTTTGTCTCCCTGCTGGCCCCTAACCCTCTGCTCCAGCTCCTAGGACAAGCCCTTCCCTGGACCTCTGCCCCGATTCCTGCTTGCAGCTGCTCCAGGGACACTAATGTGCGGTGCCACTCTCACAAGACTCGGGGGCCCTCTGGCAAATTTTTCATTGGGGTTTTTGAAAATATGTATTTGCAAAAAGTAAGGAGCACATTATTCATAATGGCCAGAAGGTGGAAACGACCCCAGCGTCCATTGACAGATAAATGGTTAAAATGCAGTCTATCCATGGGAATTCCCTGGCAGTCCAGTGGTTAGGAATTGGTGCTTTCACTGCTGGGACCCAGGTTTGATCCCTGGTCTGGGAACTAAGATCCCACAAGCCATGTGGCACAGCCAAAACAAATAAATAAATAGATAGATAGATAGATTTTTAATAAATAAATAAATAAAATGTGATCTATCCATACAACGGTGTACTATTAAGCCATAAAAAGAAAAGAAATTCTAATGAACCTCAGGAACATTGTGCTAAGTGAAATAATCCAGTCACAAAATGACAAATACTGTATGATTCCACTTATACGAGGTATGTGGAGTAGGCAACTTCGCAGAGACAGAAAGTAGAATGGGGGATGCCAGATGCGAGAAGAGGGGGAATGGGGAGTTAGTGTTTAATGGGGACAGAGTTTAAGTTTGGGAAGATGGAAAAGTTCTAGAGATGGATCATGGTGATGGCTGCACAATATTGTGAATGTACGTGATGCCACTGAATTGTACAATAAAAATGGTTAGAATGGTAAACTTTATGTTATGTATATTTCACCATGATAAAAAATTTTTTAAAAAGTCAATGTTAAAAAGAAAAGTAAGGAGCAGCATGAAGGGGCATTGAAGAAAGGGCGGGTGCCTCTGCTTTGGGGTGCCTCCCTCTAGGACATCAATTTTTCATAAACAGACTTTTGGAGAAATTCTTTTCCCCTTCCAGGACAGTCTCTACCGCGACCCCAGTATGAGCAAGTGCCAAATCCAGGAAAATAGGACCTCTCCACCCTCGAACACCTGTGGCCTCTCTGCTCATTCCAGGCACAAGTATTTGGATCTGAAAAGTTGACAGAAGGAGATTTCAAGATGCTGTTTTACTTGACACATAATTCATTTTCTTTTTATGTAACACTTTACAGAAAATACTTTCACACACGTGTGTTCACTTCACCAACCATGTGAGGTAAACAGAGTGGGTCTTCCCATTTCCAGTGGAGGAGACAGGCTTGAAGAATTTAAGTGACACATCCAGGTTAGGGGGCTGGGGGACAACAGAGCTGTGAGCAAAGCCATCCTTGGTCTTAGCCTGGTACCAAGTCCACTCTGGTTTGTTTATGGAGCTGCCTCAGACTTGACTAAGTCAGGTCAGGTAGGTAGACCAAGGTAGGTTCCTGGGGCTACCCTAGTTGGCTCTGCCCTTATCTGGTCCAGACGAATTTCTAGAGGCAGGAGTGACATTTTGCCTCACACGCCTGTTTCACTGGCAATTCAGGACTGTTACCATATTAGTCAGTTTTGTATTTTGGCAGGTGACAGTGCTTTAAAGAGAGTTACTGCAATTGTGCAAAAGTATTACATTACAGCAGAATGGGAGAAAATATTTGCAAGTCATTTATCTGATAAGGATTTGAATCCAGAATATATAAAGAACTCTTCAACTCAACAATAAAAAGACAAAACCCCCAGTTTTAAAAGGGTAGAGGTTTTGAATAGCTGTTTCTCCAAAGAAGATACACAAATGGCCAGTAAACACATGGAAAGATGCCAATATCATTAGCCAACAGGAAAGTGCAAATCAAAATCACAATGAGACACCACTTCATATCCACTAGCATGGCTACGATCAGAAAGACAGATAATAGCAAGTGTTGACACGGATGTGGAGAAATTAGAACCTTCATACACTGCTGGTGGGAATGGAAAATGGTGCAGACCCTGTGGAAAACAGTCTGGCGGTTCCTCAAATTCTTAAACATAGAGTTACCATAGGACACAGCAATTCCACTCCTAGGTATACAACCAAGAAAAATGAAAACATATGTTCACAGAAAAACTTGTACATGAATGTTCATAGCAGCATTATTCATAATAGCCAATCAGTGGAAACAACCCAAATGTCCATCAACTGATGAATGGATAGACAAAACATGATCTGTTCACAGAGTGAAATATTATTCGACCACTAAAAGCATAAAGTACTGACATGTGCTACCACATGGATGAACCTTGAAGACATTGTGCTGAGTGAAAGGAGGAAGGGGGCTCAAGGGGGCCCAGGGATGGGGAGTGAGGAGTGACTGCTAATGAGACAGGGTTTCTTTCTTTTCTTTTTTTTTGGACTACACTGTACAGCTTGTGGGATCTTAGTTCCCTGACCAGGGATCGAACCCGTGCCTCCTGCAGTGGAAGCCTGGAGTCCTAACCACTGGACTGCCAGAGAAGTCCCAAAGATTTCTTTTTAGGCTGTTGAAAATGTTCTAAAATTAGATTATGGTGATGGTGGTATAACACTGTGAATTTACTTTAATTATTAAACTGTACACTTTAAATGGATACATTTTATATGTGAACTATATCTCAATAAAGTTGTAAAAAATAGCATTTTGGTTTTAGAAATATCTGGGGGAAATTTCAACTCTATCTATCAGATGGTATTTGGGAGTTGTTAATTTTGTTGGGAGCGCTAACGGTATTATGGGACGGGTTTTACAAGTCCTTATCTGCTGTAGATGGAAAATGCTTTTCAGAGAAATCTGCAAGGTCCAGATCCCTCACATATGCATGGAATCTTCCCCTCTCCCTGTCTCCTGGGGTAAGCCGGGGACCAAATAACCAAGGTAGGAATCATCCCACGCCCACATGGGTGAGTACAGGGCAAACTCAGAAAACATGGTGACACTTAACAGACTGCTCCATGGGTAAGGCTGCACACAAAAGGAGAGAGGTTATTTTCTCATATGGGGTAGCCGATTGTAAGTCAGCAGGTCAATGTTTTGTGTTGAGACCCTCTGGTGGAACCACACATGGGGACTCCCACATTTGAAGAAGTGAGTACAGACCAGCAAATGTGGCTGAGTGCCCAGGGGCCTTCTACCAGGACTTCAGACCCTCATGGGCACTCCTCACCTGGAGCTGAGCCTTACCTGTCAAAGGAAAACTGGGCTGGGGGAGGCAGCAGCATCACAGGCTTGAAAACCTTTTGGGAGTGCGTGATATTCAGAGTGGTGATTTTGTCACATTTATTCAAGGTCCACAGTTGAACAGGTACCCAAAGACATTAAGATTCAGCAATTATTAATTTCATAATCAGAAGACAGAAAACACACGTACACGGGTTCTTCAAAACATACCAAGTAAACAAAGCTCTTATTTTAAGAGAGATTTCCTGTCCCAAATCTAAGGAAAGTGGAAATCTATGTTCCTTTGCTTTTAGGAGAGATCGTCTTTGACTAACTGAATTGATTCACTAGATGGATGTGGTCGGCTGAATCACAGTCCCCGCCAAAGAGGTCCACATCCTAATCCCTGGAACCTGTGAATGTTCCCTTATATGGCAAAAGGGATTTTGCAGGTGTGTTAAGGATCTAGAGATGGGGAGATATCTCAGATTATCTGGGTGGGCCCAATATAATCATAAAGGTCCTCCTAAGAGGAAGGCTGGAGGATCAGAGTCAGAAGAGAAGGTGATGTGATGACAGAGATTGGACGGATGCATTTTGAAGATGGAGGGAGGGGTGCACTTTGAAGATGGAGGGAGGGGCCACAGGCCAAGGAATGCCAGCAGCCACTAGAAGCTGAAAAAGGTGAGGGAACAGATTCACCCCTCAGAGCCTCCAAAGGAACCAGCCCACCTGACACCTTGACTTCTATTCAGTGAAGCTGATTTCGGACTTCTGACCTCAGGAACTGTAAGAGAAGACATTTGTGTTGTTTTAAGCCACTAAGTTTGTGGTCATCTGTTATAGCACCAAGAGGAAACGAATACAGACGTAAATATAATTAGGGAAGTTACTAAGAAACAACAGTGAAACTGGCCTGGAGAAAAAAAGGTGGTAACAGAATAAGGAATCAGGAGGCTCTGACCGGTGAGAGGCAGGGGACAGGAGTGAGATAACAGGCAGGCCTAACAATAAAGATAAACTCTTCTAACATCTAACATAATTGTTGGGAAAGGGACCTTGGATTAGATTCTGAAGGGCCACCAAATACCAGGAAGCAGGCCACTGGGCTCTCATTAAGTCTCTCTCTGCCCAAAAGATGAGAGGTTTTGTCTACTGCATTTAAAGACTGCCACCGGAATCTCTGATTCAGGCAGGAATGGGCCCCAAGGTGAAGCAGGGGCCCTCAACTCTTCAATTACTGAACACCTATTTCTCCTGGCTGGGTGTGGGCTAAGTTCTAAAGCTCAAGTGATGGAAAATCAAAGTTCTATCCTTAAAGAGATTTTAACGTATATAGCACGGTTCCCCAACCTTGGTACTACTGATATTTGGAACAGATAACTGTTTGGGGGCCGTCCTGTGCACTGCAGGATGTTTAGCTACATCCTTGGTCTGTATCTACCAGAGACCAGGAGCTACGCTCCCTTCCCCCAAGTCATAACAACCAACGGTGTTTTCAGACGTTCCCAAATATCCTCTAGGGGGCGAAACTGCTACCAGGTTGAGCGCCACTGGTGAAGTCTACCTCTGCCTAGAACTTGTCAGAGGAGGCTTTGCAGAGCTGGCAACCCTTGTGAGATGTGAGAGGGAGTGGGGGCGGCGGGTCCTAAGGGCAAAGGAAACAGTGTGTGCAAAGACCTGGGGGACAGGGCTGCCCATGTGAGCACCTGTCCCTCTGTGGTCAGAGGAACCTGAGATCCTTGGGGTAGGGGGGACACACAATAGCACAACCACAGCCCTGAGGTGGCCAGCAGTGACCTGAGGATACTGGTGCTTTAGGAAGAACGCTACCTGCACCTGTTTCCTGCTTGACATACTGCATCCTCCTACCAAAAGTCTTCTCTAAACTGGGAGATCCACTGGCTTGCCCAGTGTGACTAAGAATTATATACTGATTGGGTTATAATTTCCATTTTGAGAGAATGAGGGGTGGGATTAGATGATCTCTCAGGCCTAGTTCTAGAACTTTAACATTTTACATAAATACATTTTGTCATTTTTAGAAACTTCTTTGAGGTATAACTTACATATCATAAAATTAATGAATGTTTCAATGATTTTGGGTACTTGTTCTGAAATAATTCAGTTTTAGTATATTTTCATCACCCCAAGCATTTTGTTATTCTTAAAGCTACTGGCCTAAGTGAGAAAGGAAAGTAGGAAGGATTCCCTTTGCTGTCTTAGCAGTCTTGCTTCTTGTAGCTTTTCCTTATCACTATGGATGGGGGGTTGCAGCAGCTGTGATTTTTCTTTTACCAAATCAAAGGTGCTTTGATAAAAAAGAACCTTTAGTGTGTGTGTATGTGTATTTATTTGGTAAAAGCACTAATACTTGGAGACCCCCTCCTCACACAAACGTGTCCATACTCCCACTTCATGCTTCCTTTGTTATGAACAGCCAGGAATGACAGGAAGAATATTAGGGGATTTACATTCCAATGAACTTCTGCCTTGAAATTCTTGCAGATCACTCATCTTTATTAAAGGAGTGTGTGCAATGATAAAGATTGTCCGGTATGACAGCAAATGTATAACTATATATAGGATTTATCCTTGAACAGATTTAGAGGATAAATAAAGCAGCAGGACATTTAACATCAAGGTGTGGGGCACATCTGCAGGATCATCCTGATTCTCCCTCAGTAGTGACTCCCCGTTCACCAACAGACACCCCGGTGCTCTCTGACCCATTGCATAGACCTGCCATCTCTTCCCCCATCATCGTACATGACCCCATGCACGATCAAGTCCCCCGTCAGCCTCTTCCCGACCGGTGCCTCACCAGCCCGATGGGCACCATCACTCCTCAGGGATCTCGTTTTCTCCCTTGTAAGTCACGCAGATGGTCTTTGTGATTTACATGCAAGCGAGGGGAAGGAGAAATGCAAGTACCTTCTTCCGAACAGAGAGGACCCAGCCCTGCTTTCAGTCCCCATGGTGGAGTCTGTGATGCTGGTGAAGGTTTGAGCTCTGGCGAAAGCTTTTCCCACACTGGCCGCACTGGTAGGGCTTCTCTCCGGTGTGGATCCTCTGGTGCAGCTTCAGGGTGGACTGCCGCCCGAAGCAGTTCCCACACTCTCCACACGTGTAGGGCCTCTCCCCTGTGTGGACTCGCTTGTGTCTTTTCAGCTCTGAATTCCACGTGAAGCTTTTCCCACAGTCATCACATTTGTATGGTTTCTTCGCCGAGCGGGTCGGCTGGTGACCAAGACGTTGCAAACGGCTGCTCAGGTTTCTTTTGCTTCCCTTGCTTTTCTTCAGCTCTCTCAGTGGGTGGCTCTTCAGGGTGCCGCTGATGTATTCCAGTTCCCTGCAATGTCTCTGGTAGTGAGCAAATGGCTTTTGAGCATGCGGGGGGCTGACCTGCCTCCGTGACAACCGGGGCTCACTCACAGTCGCCCCTCTGGGTTCAGGGCTCTGCAGACCATTCCCTTTGGGCCTGCCCACTGACAACGTGCCTGGCTTTGCTCCTTTAGCCCCCTCCTGCTGTGGATTTTCCTTGTTGTCACTTTTCATTCTGGAGGCCTCTATAATTATAAAGAATATGTTTCACTTCTGGGCTTCGAAGAAAGAACCCAAGCAAAAGAGCTATGAGATACACGGCAAAGTTTCTCAAAGTGCTGTTCTCCACTTGGCAACTTGGATTAGACTTATCTGGGGCAGCTGTCCACCAAGCAGGCTGCCCCTGCTCCCCCAAGGCTGCTGAGTTAGAATCTCTGGGGGATGGAACCTGGAAGTCTGCAGTTAACAGGGGGAAGCTGGGGTGATTCTGATGTATACTAAAGTTAGGAAACAAGTTCTCCAACCCCTCCCTCCTTCCTACCTTTGGGGAAAGGTTTAAGAAAGGAGAAATAGGGAAAAGCAAACCCATCAGAAATTTCAACATTGCAAATATACCCTCACTTACATGGACACTGACCACCACTCTCTTCAAATAATGGTAAATCCAGTGAGTGTGGTATTTTCTTCCATTATGAAGTTGATAGACAGCATATGTGATTGGAAATTGGGATATGGGCCAGACATGCACCCTCATTACAGAAACTCCACAACAGTGCTATTATCCAACAGGATTCCTGCCATGTGGAAGATCTATTCAGTATGGCAGCCACTAGCCACATGTGGCTACTGAGTACTTGAAATGTGGCTTGTGTGACTGAGAAACTGAATTTTTAATTTTATTTAACTTTAATTTAAATTCAGATTTAAAAAGCAGCCCATGCAATTATGGTCAACTGTCCTTCAACAAGGTTGTCATGATAATTCAATGGAGTAAAGAATAGTCTTTTCAACAAGTGGTGCTGAACAACTGGATTTCTACATACAAAAGAATGAAGTTGGACCCCGACTCACAACACATACAAAAATTAACTCAAAATAGATCAAAGACCTAAATGTAAGGGCTAAACCTATCTCTCTTTGAACAGAACGAAGGTGTAAACCTTTGTGATGGTGGATTAGGCAATAGTATTTTCGATACGTTACCAAAAGCACAAGCAAACAAAAAGATAAATTGGACCTCCTCAACATCCAAAACATTTGTGCTTCAAAGGATACTATCAAGGAAGTGAAAAGATAACCCACATAATGCGAGAAAATATTTGCAAATTATACATAAGGGTCTAGTATGCAGATTATACAAAGAACTCTTACAACAATAAAAAGACCAATCCAGTTAAAAATGAGCAAAGGGGACTTCCCTGGTGGCAGAGTGGTTAAGAATCCACCTGCCAATGCAGGCGACACAGATTTGAGCCCTGGTCCAGGAAGATCCCACATGCTGCAGAGCAACTAAGCCCGCGAGCCACAACTACTAAAGCCTGCATGCCTAGAGCCCGTGCTCTGCAACAAGAGAAGCCACAGCAATGAGAAGCCCGGACACTACAACGAAGAGTACCCCCGCTCACTGCAACTAGAGAAAGCCCATGCACAGCAATGAAGACCCAACACAGCCAAAAATAAATAAATAAATAAATTTTAAAAAAATGAGCAAAGGATCTGAATAGACATTTCTACAAAGAAGATACACAATTGGCCAACAGGCACATGAAAAGATGTTCAACATCATCAGTCATTAGGGAAATAACTCAAAAGCTCCATGAGATACCACTTCATGCCTAATAGGATGGATGCAATAAAAAGGACAAAACATAACAAGTGTCAACAGGGATGTAGAGAAATTGGAATCCTCATAGACTGCTGGATGTAAAAGGGCGCAGCCACTTTGGAAAAGTCCAACCTCAAAAGATTAAACAGTGAGTTACCATAGGACCCAGCATTTCCACTCCTGGGTGTACACCCAAGAGAAATGAAAACAGACATCCACACAAAAACTTGTACACAACTGTTAACAGCAGCACTATTCATAATATCCCACAAGTGGAAACAACCCAAGTGTCCATCAACTGATAAACAGACGAAATGTCCACAGAGTGCAATATTATTCAGCCATTAAAAAGGAATGAAGTACTGACACATGCTACAACATGGATGAACCTTGAGCATGAGACTCCACCCTCTCTGGAATCAAATAAAAGGAAATGGAGACAGCATGCACACCCAGCTGCCTCTGCTGAGGCAGAAGAAGGGAGTACGTGTGGTCCACTTTCTTTAGGACCATGAAGGCCGTAGGTTATGGGGCGGGACCTCAGCCAGGGCCACAGTGCTTTCCTGCTGGATGCCCTAGGTCTTCTCCATTCATGAGTTTTGAGAATAATGAAATCAAAGTGTTTCGCTGAATGTAGCAAATCTTAAAGAATCTAGCTTTCTTGTAACCTTCTTCTCTAACCTGTTGACCATATCCTGTATTCACATCACTAAGACTGGCCAAAGTGTCACTTTCATTCAGTCAGAGAGACCACAGGACTGTGTGGAGCAGGGCCTGCAATTATACTGGCATTGTACCAGAGACAGATAAGGAAATGGACACGGACAATGTCACAGGAGGAGAAAGAGGCAGAACATAAAACGGAGAGGGTTTTTTTTCTCTAATTAGCAGAATCTTGTTTAGGTCCCTTCTAAACATGGGACCATTTTAAGTGACGAAACTCAGCCACAGCTTGAATAGAAGTTCATCAGTGGTTATATTTGGATTTGTCTTCACTATAAGTAGCTCTGAAAGGGACAGAAAAGTAGGCACTAGAATAATCCTGTGCACTGGATTCTCAAATAGTCATGAACAGAAAATGATAAAAGCACACTTTAGTAACACTACCATTCTAATTAGTGAAATTTGTTGGAGAATAAAGATCTACTATCACATACAATATTGAAAAAAAGCCCAATACCTGGTCTATGGCTTTTTAAAACCATGGAATGCTTTGATGGAGATAAAGGGATGATGAGAGGGAGAGAAGAGGCACTGAGTATTTACCTGTCTCAGCCAATTTGGGGGTTGGGTCCTGGAGGAGCAGGGATTTTTCCCAATGACGGGGGCTCCGCTGATCCTGAGATCCTGCCTGGGACGTCTCCTCCAGAGAGCTCTCCCTGGGATATGTGCTAGGAGTTTGCAGTTGAAAGTCTGGCAGTTCCTGTTCTCCAAGCTGGGATCCAGTTTTCTCCAAGAGCACCTTCTGGCCCTCCATACAAACAGCCACCTAGGAACAAGCCCCATGCATTAGAGCACAATTCAAGGACTGTCTGAGGGCAGCTTGACCTCTCACTGCTCTGTAATGACTGTTTTTCCCTGGAAATTTCTGATAATGGCCTGGGGATCAACCTTGAGAGAGAATGCTGAAACTCTCAAAGGAAGAAAAGGGAAGGACGTGCAGAATGACCAAAGGGAGGCTGCTTCAAATCAGCCGATACTTCCTGTCCTTAAAGCTTGGGGCTTTCTCAAGGCCTGGAGTCAAAGTCATCAGAGAGCAGGCACAAATATATCAGGGTCAGCCATGACATCCACGCAGCAGGTTCCTACCCTATGCTCACTTGCCTCCCTGCTTCTGCTGGAAACAGGCGCTGTAGGATCGGGAAGCAGTAGGGTGGGGGCCATTAAAAACCACCCTTACCTATAAATTGTTTTGCCCAAGGCTCTCCTGGTAAGGAGATCTCAGTAGTAAGAGGATTGCCCTACCCCTGTTCCCTAACTGCTTCCATTCACCAAAGCACATGATTGTTTGCTTCCTCCCTAGGCTCCTACTGTGGTCTGACTTGGGGGTGGGATTTGGAAGGAATACTAGCCAATTGAGCTGGAGTTTCCTAATCCAAAGGCAGTATGCAAGACACTTTGGACAAGGTCTAATGAAGTTCCCCCCAAATTAAATTCCTATCCAGTAGAATGACCCTGCTTGCTATGAATACTGACTGTAGAAAAACTTCAAAAAGAAAGGGTCAGGGGAGATCTGTCAGCAAAGTTTCAAGAGCCTTACTTGATCCTCTACTTTCTCACTGGATGCCTGTGGCTGGGTTTTCTGAAAACCTGTTACATCTCCCTAGGAGGGTGGAGGGAGGAGGGTTCCAAATAGAGGCCAGAAGCAACGTTTGAAATTCTGGACTCTATCTAGGGAGGGGTCCAGGAACCAAACACTAACCAGATGAAAAAGCAAGATGAAAAAGAAATCCTGGAGACCACAGAAAGTACCCTCCTTACCCACTGCTTTGGTCCCTTGGCTGCTCTGTAAAAATCTTCCACCAGGGTCACAATCTCCTTGCTGCTCATTGGACATTGATGCCTGGCCCGAGCCTGGATCTCCGGAGGCAGGATGTTCAGAAACTGCTCCAGCACCAGCAGCTCCAAAATCTGCTCCTTGGTGTGCACCTCAGGCTGCAGCCACTGACGGCAGAGCTGCCGGAGACGGGAGAGCGCCTCTTGGGGTCCAGACACCTCTTGATAAGAAAACCGTCTAAAACTCTGGCGGGAGAGCTCAGGATCGGGCCAGTCTTTTTGCAGAGCGGGCTCCCGTTTTTCTTCTAGTTTTGCTATTATATGTCTCTCTTGCTTGGAGGAAGCCTGAATGTGGGACTGCGAGCTCAAAGTTATCTCCATCTTAGCCGCCATTTTGGGGCTCAGGAGACAGCTTCTCTCTCCTTGTAAACAGCTCAAGCCTTCGGGATCATGGCCCTGAATGCTAGAAAGATGCTAGAAACGAAGCTCCTCTGAGGATACTGGAGAGGAAAGAATGCAAACAGAGCCTCCTCATTCGCTGAACTTGACCCCAAACTCCTGAAGACAACAGTCCCTGAGAGTGGGAAGAGTTTGTTTTTCTGCCAGTTTCTTGAACTGTCTTGCAAAGGAGAAAAGTCATAATGTCCTAAAAGGAAACTGGGGGAAAAACCGCTTTTATTTCAGCGGCAAGCACAAGAGGTCTCAGAGGAAAATGCGCAACGCGACCTAATGGGCTGGCAGGAATCCCTGGGAAAAGTTCAGGCTGTCATCCAGGTAGCCTGCACCAGCTCCCCCGCATCCTCCACAGGCCGACTTCCAGCATCTTGCCGGGCGCTACAGGGCGAGCCCAGGCAGGCCACGGCGCACGCTGGGGGTTGTGAGTTAGCGGAAACCTCCTGCTAGCGAGCAAGGTACACGGAGGCGCGGCGGCTGCTCACCCCCGAGGCTCCGAGGCCCAGCCGCTCCGGCCTCCGAGGGCGCCCGGCTCCGACTCCGCGCCCCAGCTGGCCCGGGGCTTGGCGAAGCTGCAGCACTCTGGCGCGCGGCTCAACTACGTGGCCGGGCGCGAGCCGGGGGTGGCGCCTGCGACGGCGGCACCGCCGACAGCCTCGCTCCACACGCCCACCTGCAGCCGACTCACCTCTCTGGGGACCGGGGACCCAGAACCCAGGAGCCAAGGCTGGGGGCCGGGCAGAAGCCGCTCGTCGCGGACACTCCCACTGGCTGCCGCGAAACTGTGCCACGGGAGAGCGCGCCTCCTCCGCAGAGGGATTGGCTCCTCGGGGGCGTTCTCTCTCATCTATCGGCTGCTGGGTCTGTCGATGCTGGCGAGAACGGCGCCCCGCCGTTGCAGTGCACTCCGGGAGTTGTAGTCCGCTGGCAAGACTCGTGAGCAAGCGCAGTGGGCGGATCGCGCGGGGGTTCGCGGTGCTGACTTCCGGCCCAGTGGCCGAGCGAGTTTGGGGAGTCGCGAGTGAGTGCGTCCGGTGAGTGCTCCGCGTCGGGGGGTTACTGCTGGCAGTCGTCTCAGAGGCAGTTGGGCCAGATCAGGGCGCCCCTCGCACGCTCGGCGGTCACCCTCCTGTGCCGCGGCCCCTCGCCCCGGCCCACCCGAGCCGGCCAGGGCTGTCCCGATCCCTGTGCCCCAGCGCGGACTCTCTCCGGCCTGTGGCCCTGCCCGTCTCACCCCCGGGAGACGGGAGCGGGAGCCCGCGGACTTGTTTCCTAGTCCACTTCAGCCACAGGACCTAACCCTAGCACCGAGTGCACGGGAGTACTCAGGGCATCCTTGCCGAATGAAAAGGGAATCAGCCTGGCCTTCCCTGGTGGCGCAGTGGTTGAGAGTCCGCCTGCCGATGCAGGGGACACGGGTTCGTGCCCCGGTCCGGGAAGATCCCACATGCCGCGGAGCGGCTGGGCCCGTGAGCCATGGCCACTGAGCCTGCGCGTCCGGAGCCTGTGCTCCGCAACGGGAGAGGACACAACAGTGAGAGGTCCGCGTAACGCAAAAAAAAAAAAAAAAGTGAATCAGCCTGACTACCCAGCCTCATCCTGCTTTCTGCTGAGTGTTTGGGTTGTCGCCAGAGAGAAACACATATTTGAGAGAGGAGTATTTTAAAATTAACGATGAATGGGATATTAGGGGTCAAGAGGAGTGCAGGCTCTGCCTTCTGCATGTAACTAGGATAGCACTCATTAAATTATTCTTCATCCAGAGAAGGTGTGGGATTTATGAAAATGTGTAAGGCAAGGATACAGGTTCTAGTCCTGACCTTGCTGCTGGGAAACTATGCTCTGTGATGCTCCTTTTTCGTTAAAAAGGACTGTTCACAGTAATGCCTTTGCTTTCTCTATCTCTAGCCCCTCCTGCCTCACTGAGATGTAAAGAGAATACAAGTGAAGACAGTTTAAGTACTTTGTAAGAAAGGCAACCTGAATCCATGTTTTTAAAAGTAATTTCTTTACTCCTGTAAAAGAGACTCAGGCCTCTGGAGGAGAAGGAATGGAATGGAGAGTGGGACATTAACTGCAGAAAGCTCCAGTCTTACATCCACCAAATTTAGCAATTTCCAGGAAATTCGCAACTTTTTTCACCCCAACTGTATGTAAAATCCCAGAGAATTTTGACAGTCCCAGCCTATGTGAGTTGCCCATTCCTGGGGTTGGGGGAAGGGTACTGTAATGAACAGCCCCACCAGAGACAATGAAATAGAGAGGGGCCTTTTCATAAAAGGAGAAGATGCTGCTGTCAGAAGTGGGAAGGAATGCTGGAAAATAAAAGCAAACCAGAGCAATCATTTCTTATCCTCACTGTGTGTGTGGTGGTGGTGGGAGGGAGGAGGGTGTGATAGTGATGAAGAGATTAATACTTTTCCCTCCTTAAGAAAAGGTGGCAATTGGGAGGCTGGGTCCAGGCTTCTGAGGGTAGGGAGGGCAGAGACAAGACCCAGGCACGTAGGGAACACAAGAAGGAACAGCTGGACTACACTGAGGAACAGTTTGGGGAATTTACAGAAATTTGGTTAGGGAGAAAACTATGTGTTTTTTGGGGGTTTTTAAAATTTTTTTATTTTTAATTTTTTTGCAGTACACAGGCCTCTCACTGCTGTGGCCTCTCCCGTTGCAGAGCACAGGCTCTGGATGCGCAGACTCAGCGGCCATGGCTTACGGGCCCAGCCGCTCCGCGGCATGTGGGATCTTCCCGGACCAGGGCACGAACCCATGTCCCCTGCATCGGGAAGAGAAGCCCGAAAACTATGTTTTTTGATATTTTTAGTACTTTGGCTCCTTGGCTTGGATTGAAGAGGGAGTAAAGGAAAAGGATAGAAATAAACCATAAGGGGCTTCCCTAGTGGCGCAGTGGTTGAGAGTCCGCCTGCCGATGCAGGGGATGCGGGTTCGTGCCCCAGTCCGGGAAGATCCCACATGCTGCGGAGCGGCTGGGCCCATGAGCCATGGCCGCTGAGCCTGTGCGTCCGGAGCCTGTGCTCCACAACGGGAGAGGCCACAACAGTGAGAGGCCCGCGTACTGCATAAAAAAAAACAAAACATAAGAACTAGAGTGGAGGAATATGGGATGGTTTCATGCTGTCTTTTTCGATTCTTTTCAGCCTCAATGAGCCTTTTTCAAGTGTGCGTCTGAGTCTGCATGTCTATGAAATGCTCATGTCTCTGATTCCAGAAAGACACACTTTTCACTGGTATCCAGGAGACCCGCTTCCCAGTGATAAGAAAAGAGATGGAATCTGATCTGTAGGATGGAAGTGGCAACCAGTAAGCCAGTTCGTTGAAGCAAACCATGGCTACAATAAGGAGTTCCCAGGCACACCTGTCCCCAAGCAAGGACTCCACACAGGGACAGAAATCAGCCCTGCACAACAACGGCCCTGACTATGAAGCTTCCCGCCAGCGCTTCCGGCAGTTCTGCTACCAGGAGGTAGCTGGTCCACATGAAGCTTTTAGCAAACTCTGGGAACTCTGTTGTCAGTGGCTGAGGCCTAAGACACACTCAAAAGAGCAAATCCTGGAGCTGCTGGTTTTGGAGCAGTTTCTGACCATCTTGCCAGAAAAGATCCAGAGCTGGGTGAGGGAGCAGTGTCCAGAAAATGGTGATGAAGCTGTGGCTCTGGTTGAGGATGTACAGAGAGCACCTGGGCAGCAGGTGAGAAAAGGCAGTCAGAACCTTGTGGTTTTAGTCATGAAGAAGTTGGTGTGAGGAGCTCAAGAATCCAGTTACTGGAGAGGCGCTTAGCTGAGAAATGCCAGAAGCTGTCTGCTGCCCAGAAAGTATTAGCTATCCTGCTTTGGTCCTATGCCCTTGGTCTATGGGAAGAATTTCTCATTTGCTGAAATAACTTAGACATTCATATATTCACTGAAACCTTGGAGTCACTAATTAAAGTGAGATAACACTCTCCAAAACAAGGCGAGGAAAAGGACAACAATCCTTCACTCAGCAGGTCAGGAAAATTAGAGATGTTGTTGAATTTAAATCTAATCTCTCTTGCTAGAAGGTTCCTTGAAGGAGTGTGTCATGTGTCGTATACTAAACAAAGTCATATTAGAGCCAGTCCTTGCTGCCTGAATTAAGTGGTCAGTTTGGGACAGTGATGAGTTTCACAAAATACCTACTTGTAGAGGTAAGGACTCGGTCTGAGATCCACTCAGTGTAATGTCTTGTATATTTTGGGAGAAGGGGGGTGTGAAAGGCACAGGAGAAGGAAAAGAAACATGAGGGCTTCAGTTGTGGGAGATTCTGTGGGAAGAAGGCAGCTGAAATCCAGGTCAGAAATCTGGGAGAGGCAACAAGTAACGGAGGAGTGTGGGTCAGAGGAGTGCCAGCCTGAACGTGACTGTGGCCAGAGCAGGAAGCAGCCTGCTGGCGCCCGAGTCTGCATGGCTGGATCAGGATGTGCTTGCGTTTCCCAGCGAGGAGGTGGATGTGCACACCAGCTGTAGGAGCAAGAATGGTGAAGCGGGTGTCGGTGAAATTTCATAGGATTGAAAGGTTTTGACATAATTTGGAGGGGGGAGCAGTATGGCGGTGATGCATTAGAAATGGGGGAAGTTAATTTAATATCCATGGTTTGGAGACTATTAATAATAACCAGGATGGATGGAGAAGGGCAGTGGAGCACATGTACGAAGTTAAGAGTTTGGAGAGGGGACCTAAGCAGAGCGGGAATCCCTCTGTGCTGACAGTCATCCTGGTCCCCGTTCCCCTTGCCATTTCTGTGTGGACCATCTCTCCCTTATTGTCCACCACCATTTCAGGATCACACTCTTAATGTGAATGAAAACAGTACAGGAATGTAAGGGTTAAAACGGCTATTTGAAACCCATCAGGGGGGTGAAGGGGAGAGCAGGAAGTGGAGGTGAGAAGCAGTAAGGGAGGTGATACCCCAGCTACCTCTCAGTATCTCTCCTCTGTCACTTTAGACAGGAATTTGTAGTGACAGATGATGGGGTCTGTTCTCAGGTCCCGGAATCTGGGAAGGACTTGAAAATGCCCATCGAGGAGACGGCCTCCTTGGGAGCAGCCAGAGAATCACTGAGATCCCACCTGAAACAGGGGGTTCATCCAGAAGAATGGACTGTGAAGGGGTCACAGAGCTCACCCCAGAGACCGTGGGGACAGTCAGAAGGTAAGCAGAAGCCTCTGCCCTCCCCCAAGGTGTGAGGGACAATCATCTCTCGGAAATGCAGGTCTGAGCTCCTGCAAGTTGGCCCCTGGGTTCCAGATTAAATGCCTTTGAGATACATCCAAAAATCAAGTTTTCAAATTATAGTTGATAGTACTAGCACTTAAAATGTGGGTGGAGATCCTTTATGTGTTAGCTTAATTCTCTCTTATTACAAGTTAATTCTATTGCTTCTGAATCAGGTGTTACTAAAGGTGAGCATAATTACCTCACCTTCTACAGAGCGGTTCTTCATGAACTTGAATACAATCCCCTTCCATCCAGCTTAATCTCTTCCAAAATACATTTCTCCTATTCGTTTTTCCTTTCTACCAGTGCTTTTTAAAAAATTTGTCCTAATTTTTTAGAAAAAGGTTAATTAAAAATTTAATTAAATTTAATTGATCTCAAATTCATCACCTAATGTAAAATTAGCCACTCAAGTGAACCATTCAGTTGCATCTAGTACAGTCACAATGTTGTACTATCACCACCTCTGTCTCATTCCAAAAGTTGCATCCTCCCCAAAATAAACGCCATGCCCATTAAGCAGTTGGTCCTCATTCTCTCTCTTTGTATTTGCCTGTTCTGAACATTTCATAGAAATAGAATCCTACAATATATGACCTTTTGTTTCTAGCCTCTCTCATTTATCACGTTTCCAGCCTACGAAGTATCACTACTTGGTTTGTTTTGGGGGCTGAGTAATATTCCATTGCACAGATAGACCAAGGCTCTATCTTTCTAAGTCTCTTTCTGTGAAGCACTTTGGCTGCATACATTTCTAGATTATCTAAAGGCCACTGCTGCCTTTTCTGTGTAATTCAAAGCTGCCCTTACAGGTTTGTAAGTAATTATTTTAAAGCCACCTTATCTTTATTTAACTCAGATCCTAAAGAAAAGCACTGTGTCTTCATGCTGTTTAAAAAGGCAAGCTTCTGTTGATGAAATGAGAAACAGTCTTAAGAGTTTATCTGCTTTTGTATTTTTTGGGGGGGTAGGAGTTTATTAATTAATTTATTTATTTTTGCTGTGTTGGGTCTTCGTTTCTGTGCAAGGGCTTTCTCTTGTTGTGGCAAGCGGGGGCCACTCTTCATCGCGGTGTGGGGGCCTCTCATGTTGCAGAGCACAGGCTCCAGACACGCAGGCTCAGTAGTTGTGGCTCATGGGCCTAGTTACTCCACGGCATGTGGGATACACCCAGGCCTGGGCTCGAACCCGTGTCCCCTGCATTAGCAGGCAGATTCTCAACCACTGCGCCACCAGGGAAGTCCCTGCTTTTTGTATTTTTTAAGTGAAGTAAATACACTATCAATATGTTAGAAAACTTTGCC
Source organism: Lipotes vexillifer (assembly GCF_000442215.2). Taxonomy (NCBI): domain Eukaryota; kingdom Metazoa; phylum Chordata; class Mammalia; order Artiodactyla; family Lipotidae; genus Lipotes; species Lipotes vexillifer. The sequence goes on from NW_006780388.1 coordinate 1,491,020, forward strand.
ATTTAGAATTTATTTACTTTTTTTTTTTTTTTTGCGGTATGCGGGCCTCTCACTGTTGTGGCCTCTCCCGTTGCGGAGCACAGGCTCCAGATGCGCAGCCTCAGCGGCCATAGTTCATGGGCCCAGCTGCTCCGTGGCATGTGGGATCTTCCCGGACCGGGGCACGAACCCTCATCCCCTGCATCGGCAGGCGGACTTGCAACCACTGCACCACCACGGAAGCCCCAGAATTTATTTACTTTTAATCCTTGGGAACATCTGTGCTCTTTGGTGTGTGATTTCTGAGGCTCTGGGGTCTGAGTAAAGGGGGCAGGACTCACTGTGTTCCATGTTCTGCAACCTCAGCTCACCGTACCTGTGGGCTGCTCCCAAGTGGTGAAACCTCCCCAGGGGTCAAGTTCCACTAATAAGTTATCAAAATGTACCATTTTCTTTGTACTATTCTTGAAGATGGGGATCTGGAAAAGAATGTATTATCTTGGTCTGAAAAAAAAGAATCGAATTCCTGTGGTATTTTTAAGAGCACTATAAGGGATTTCCCTGGTGGCACAGTGGTTAAGAATCTGCCTGCCAATGCAAGGGACATGGGTTTGAGCCCTGGTCCAGGAAGATCCCACATGCCGTGGAGCAACTAAGCCTGTGTGCCACAACTACTGAGCCCATGTGCCACAACTACTGAAGCCTATGCTCCTAGAGCCTGTCCTCTACAACAAGAGAAGCCACTGCAATGAGAAGCCCACATACCACAACAAAGAGTAGCCCCCACTCGCCGTAAGTAGAGAAAAGCCTGTGCATAGCAACGAAGACCCAGCACAGCCAAAAACTAGATAAATAAATTAAAAAAAAAAAAGCATTATAGTCATCTCTGAGTGGTTGGGCAATGAGACATTCCCTCCCCTTGCTCCCAAGTATTCTATTAAAATTTTTTAAAAATATACTATGCACATATTTCTTTAGAATGAAAAAACCTTTTTTTAAAGCTATTATGTCAGGAGAGATCTGGTGAAAGGAACTTCTTAACACATAGGCCATTGGCTGTGGCAGTGGTCCTGAAACTTGACTATGCATCAGACTCACCTGAGGGCGTGTTAAACAGATTCCCAGGCCTCACCCCCAGAGTTGCTGATTCATTATATCCCAGTGGGGCCCAGGAATATGCATCTCTGATGAGCTCCCAGGTACTGCTGAGGCTACTGGCCTGGGGACCCCACTCACAACCTCTGCTCTGTGGCTGTTATGTGGAGACTGCCCTCTAACAGTGGCTGTTTTCTCCCCTAGCCTGGCTTACTCTGCAGGCTCCCAGGAACCTTCCTCAGAGGAGGGGTCTTGGAGACCAGGAGACAGGTGCTGTGCTCCACATAGCTGGGGCCCAGGTGAGCTATGGTGGATTTGTCTCTTGAAGTTCCCCTTTCATCTTGCGCTCACTCTCAGCCTAAAGTCCCTTCTTTTCTAGAAATGCTGGAAAGATTTTTACATGGTCCAGTGAGTTTCTCTTGGGTTGTTTCCTTGTTCTGTCCACTGACATCATCATATGGCTCTTTACCCATCCCGATCCTTCTCTTGGAGGCCTGACCTCTCCCTGCCTTGCTTTGCCCCTGATCTGATACCCGTGGTCCTGTCTCTGCCCCACCCCAAGCTAGAGCGGTGCTATTTTATCGGTAGCAGCAGACCCCTGTGTTGTTACAGGGACACGCGACGTGTGAGGACAGAGCCATATCCCTCTGTCAGGAAGGGCAGATACACCTGGGCCCTGAACAGAGGGCCCTCTACAGGGATGTTACACAGAAGAGTGACAGAAACGACTGGCTGGGTAAGGATCCACATTCCCTCTAGGTCCAGAGTGAATGTGTTCAGTTGTCTGGAGACGGAGAGACCAAGAGAACCCAAGAGGAAAGGAGACAGAGAGGCAGTGGGGAGCCTGTTGGGTGGGGGGAAAGAAGGAACAGGAACATACTGAGAGGTGACAAGAGACACAGAGAAAGGAAGACACAGAGAGGGACAGAGTGATAGAAGGAAGGGAAAGCACGGGCTTATGACAGGGGCAGTGGGGACAGAGCGTGTGGGAGGCAGAGGATGGGGGGGAGGGAAGATAGCAGCTAGGGAGGCACAGGCTGTGCTGGGAACAGGGGAGAGATGAGTGAACTTGTGCTCACACACACAGCTGTGATAGGTCCTGGGGAGCAGAGGAGACTGAAAGACAAGAGAATCCAACCATGATAGTCTACTTCTATGCCCAGGCCCTTGAGGAGGCAACCAGAGCCCTTTTTCAGAGTCTCTGGACCGATCTCTTGCCTTTTTTCAAATCAGTTTTGCCCCATCTGGGCTGCTCCTCCTCAGAGCAGCCTCCCCGACCATCAGATTCAGAGACAGATGCTCTGCAGCCTTGATGTCTCCTCCCTGCATCTCCACATGCAGGGTTGCTCATTCACGGTTGGAAGGATATCCTGGGCTGGATCAGAGAACACGCAGGGACCCCAGATATGCAGGGCTGCAGGGCAAGGAAAAGGCCTAAGACTTCCACAAGGGAGACTAGAGTGAAAGCCCATGAGACACCAGCAAACAGGGAAGAAGAAATCAAGGGTGAAGCACAAGAGCCAGACTCAGCAAATGGGACAGAGCCTGGCCCACCCTGGGCGGCCGAGGACACCAGGACTCTCCTGTCTGTTCTCAGCAGCCTCGGTTTTATGAGAAACGGCAGGAGCACCAGCAGAGCAGCCAGCTACATGGGGAAGTCGCTGAGTTCTTGTGTGAACGAGGTTTCCACCAGACTCTGGAGCAGCATGAACCAGTTCAGAAGCCTCTGGGCCAGTGACTGTCGAAGGAGGGGAGGCTGCAGCCAGGCACCCTGTGCCCTTCAGGAGGAGAAGGAAGCTCTGCTGGCCTCACAGGGCTCCTCCAGTTCTCCCAGGAGCTCGGCAGACAGGGCTGTTGAGGCCAAAGGGCCAAGCCAAGGGCCATGGAAGCACAAAGAGGTGAGGCTCGAGGACACAGTGGGGGGCTCAGACAGCTACAAATTTTTTTTTTTTTTTTTGCGGTACGCGGGCCTTGCACTGTTATGGCCTCTCCCATTGCAGAGCACAGGCTCTGGACGCGCAGGCTCAGCGGCCATGGCTCACGGGCCCAGCTGCTCCATGGCATGTGGGATCTTCCCGGACCGGGGCACGAACCCGTGTCCCCAGCATCGGCAGGCAGACTCTCAACCACTGCGCCACCAGGGAAGCCCTGAGACAGCTACAAATTTGACAGGAAGCAGCCAGTCCAGGAAACTGGAGCCCCCACACCTACAGCCAGCTCCAGAGCCACTTGGGTGAGGGCCTCTCGGCACACATGTCCTGGTACTGTCACCTGTAAGCAAACCATGCCACCACTTTGTGCCTTGTCTTCCAGCTGTAAGTTGAGGGCTGTTCCTGTTCCCTCACTGCTGGGGAAATGCTGGGATGAAGGCTCTAGTGGACACCCAACATAAAGCCATTCACTCGGCCACCTGCAGGTTACACACAGGGAAAAGCAGTACCTAAACCATTATTTTGTCTTGGTAACCCAGGGGATTTTCTTTTGAGTTGTGAAATTGTAAAGCCAAAGCCTGGGCTGTTTCTGTGACCTAAGAAGTAAATTGTGTGAGTAGGTGTTATATCTAGATTTTGTTAATGGAACATAAAAGAACGAAGCTAATGTTAGCCTGGGGAAGGAGCACTGTGTTCTCTGTGGAAGGTGGGTGATGTCCTAGCTGGAGCCGCTGGGTGGATTCAGAGAGCTGTCATCTTAGTCTGGGAATCAGGTTCCATTGTAGCTGCAGGGCAATGGGGCAGGATAAGAGTGATGGAGCATGTGGGAACAGAGGGTGGGCTGCACTTTTAATTTGGGTTGCAGGGTAGTTCTCACCGAGAAAATGACATTAGAGATGTGAAGGAGAAGGGGTGAACTGTGTGGCTCTCTGGGGAGACTGTAACAGTCGGAGGGGATCACCAGTGCAAAGGCTCTGAGCTGGAGGAGCCTGGGCAAGGAGGCCAGTGTGCCTGGTGCAGACTGAGAGGGGATGAGAGTAATAAACGAGGTCAGAACCAGATCACGTGGGGCAGCACTACTGAGTGAAATTGAGAGCAAGCGTTTAGAAACTTTTATAGCAATTTCACACTGCTGCACCATCTAACTGCATATTCAATGTATTTTGAAAAACAAAAAAACCTGGTTCTTCACAGATACTTTGAGAAGCACTAACCTAGGGCCTCAGGCCCTACATAGAGGACTTTGTAAGGACTCTGGCTTTTTCTGTGTGAAATGGGGTAGCCTTGCAGGATTCTGAGCAGAGGAGTAATAGTTTTAAAAGGATCACGTTGAGAATTTCAATTTATTTGACATTTAACTCTATTTAAACACGTGTTTGTGTCTCCGTTTTGTTACGGAGACCTTTGGAGGACTGTGGTCTTCTTGAAGGCAGGGTCCATGTCATATGACAGTTGCATTTCTCAGAAACTGGCCTGCTGGCACTCACACAGGTTAGTTGAGTTGAATGAAGAGGAGGGGCCCACTCTGACAGCTGGATTGAGAGAGACTGTAGGAGGTCCAGAGGAGAGTCAAGACCAGGTAGGCGGCCACTGCAGTAATCCAGGCACAAGAAGACAGTGGCTCGGAGCAGAGTGGACTAGAGGGTGATGAGAAGAGGCTGCGTGCCCTTCAGAGCATCGTGACCAGGTGTGATCAGAATGCATTTGCTAGGACGGCTCTAGACAAATGAGCCCTCAGCCACCGGCCCAGATGGGCAGCCCCTGAGGGGCCTGTGCTGAGTGTTCTTGAGTAACCAGCCTTCCTGAACTGCTCTTCCCAGACCTTTACTACTTATTCTCACCTTGGGACACTACCTGCAGTAATTGTTTCTTGCATACACAGGGATGACAAGAGATACAAACAGATGTACAGGAGCCAGATCAGGAGGGACTCAGACATCAGAGGTGGGACTTAGCAGAAGTATCCTATCCTCTCTTGTGAATCTTTGCTTCCATCCAAGTCTTACCTGTTCACCAGGTCCTCTTATATGGCCACTCACCCTCAGAGATTCCCACCACCCTGGAGACAGACAAGCACAAGGCTTATCGTGAATCATCTCTCAGGGGAAATTAGTGGGACTCAGGATAAAGAGAAATAAAAGCAGAAGCTTTGGTAAAGACTCTACAACCCCTCCTCAGCTGGAGAGGATTTCACTGGAAGTTGTTGCTTTAGGAACAAGCGCACAGTGAGATCTCCCCAGGAACAACAGTAGCCAGCATGGCATAATTTGAGAGACTAGGATGTGGCTTCCTGGGCTGCTAAAATCCTGCACTGCGGTATTGGCCCACCCTGCTCTGGTCACTGAGTTGTCTCCTGGCAGCAAGTGTGCACTGGGGCTATGAAGAGACCAAGACACTCCTGGCCATTCTCAGTTTTATGAAAAACTCCAGACCCATCAGCAGAACAGCCAGATCTCCAGGGCCTTGGTGGAACAACTCCAGGAGCAAAGCTTTCTGCAGACCCCAGAGCAGAATCACGCCAAGTTCAAAAGCCTGCAGTCAAGTTCCCGCAACTTGAGGAGAGGCTATGTGCCTGAGCCTTGTATCTTTTACAAGGAAACTGATACCCTTTCCAGCCCCTGGGCCTCTGCACCTACTATGGCAAGCAGTACTGATCCTGGCCAAGAGGGAAGTTGAGGATAGAGAGCTGAGTCAGCAGAATGGGGGGCCCACAGAGGCTGGAGAAGGTACCACCGTGGATGGTGAAGACTGGCAGGAAGAGGATTTCAGGGATCCTGGCCAGGAGGGTTGGCCTGCCAGACCTGTTCCCAAACAGACGTGGTAAGACTCTTGGCTTTGACTCTTGGTCAAAGCATGGGAAAGTCCACTTAGGGCCGTTAGCCTGGCATCACCAGAGAGCCATTCTGCTCCTGGCCTTGTCATCATCTTGATGTAGACCTGACCTAGGCCAGAGAGTCTTGGTTTTCATGGTTAAGGATTATGTCCTTTGCACTTCAGAGCCCCGATTTTGCTTTGCTGGCCTCTTTCACAGGGTCCGTGTCATTCTTCCCCATGGATTTGCACTTACTTTGCTTCCATAGATGGCCAGTCAGGTCTCCAGCCCAGACTCTCTCTCCTTCTCCAGCACTGACCCTCCTTTCAAATCTAAGCCTGGGCTTCCCAGATGCCCAGCAACTTGCCTTCTTCCTGTTTGAGATGGTTAAACCCGGGGTGGCCTTTTGTTACTCTTCCCAGAAGCCAGGCCATTCAAGAACTGAGACAGATGACAAAGAGCTTGACTCCTCGACTCATTTTGTCGTGTCAGAACATCCAAAAAGAGGTGCAATAGGAGCAAAGTGGGTGGATGGAGTTTTGGGTATATTTACCTGTGATCATAGAATTTGGAGCTTAAAAATATTACAATTGGAAAATAAAACTCAGGTTTTTAATTAGCAGAAGCCTGAATCACATGAGAATTCCAATTAGTTTTTCTTCTTAATGGTAGTTTAGTTGTAATTCTTTCCTCATTCCATTGTTTTCCTGCTCCACAGTCTGATGTATTTCTTTTTTTTAAAATTTTTAATTAATTAATTTATTTATTTATGGCTGTGTTGGGTCTTTGTTGCTGCACACAGGCTTTCTCTAGTTGTGGTGAGCGGGGGCAACTCTTCATTGTGGTGCACGGGCTTCTCATTGCGGTACTTCTCTTGTTGCAGAGCACAGGCTCTAGGTGCGCAGGCTTCAGCAGTTGTGGCACACAGGCTCAGTAGTTGTGGCTCGTGGGCTCTAGAGTGCAGGCTCAGTAGTTGTGGCTCGTGGGCTCTAGAGTGCAGGCTCAGTAGTTGTGGCACAAAGGCTTAGTTGTTCCGTGGCATGTGGGATCTTACTGGACCAGGGCTTGAACCCGTGTCCCCTGCATTGGCAGGCGGATTCCTAACCACTGCACCACCAGGGAAGTCCCGACAGTCTGATGTATTTCTGTTCTTGCAGGTATTGAGATCAAGAGTGGAATTACAAAAGAGAATTGGAAATGGGATGATACAGAGGAAGCAGAAATGAGCAAGCCTTTTCAGAGAAAGTCCAGTGAAGTATTCTGGCATTCTGAGCTAAAAAGAGGCTGGGCGGGTGCTCCAGTGTCAAGAAGGCAACGAAGATGTTCTCCAGGAGAGAGTGATGAGAAACCCCCATCCCAGAAGAGGATGAGTCACCAGAGACTTTGTACTGGGGAAAAGGCCTGTACACATTTCCTGTGTGGGAGAAACTGCTCTCAGAGTTCTCCCTTTCACCACCAGCCAGTCCCCAAAGTGGAAAAAGCTTCTAAATGTCACGAATGTGGGAAAAGCTTTAGCCGAAGTTCTTATCTTGTTCGACACCAGAGAATCCACACGGGAGAGAAGCCTCACAAGTGCAGTGAGTGTGGGAAAGGCTTCAGCGAGCGCTCCAACCTCACTGCCCACCTAAGAACTCACACAGGGGAGAGACCCTACCAGTGTGGGGAATGTGGGAAAAGCTTCAACCAGAGCTCCAGCCTCATTGTCCACCAGAGGACCCACACAGGGGAGAAGCCTTATCAGTGCACTGTCTGTGCAAAGAGATTCAACAACAGCTCCCAGTTCAGTGCTCACCGGCGAGTCCACACTGGGGAGAGCCCACACAAGTGTGGGCAGTGTGGGAAAAGCTTCAACAATGGCTCCCACTTGAGTGCCCACCAGAAAACCCACAAGGGAGAAGCCTTACCAGTGCTCTCAGTGTGAGAAAATCTTCACTAAGAACCCTTCCCTCATCCACCATCTGGGGGTACACACAGAAGAGGTTCCCATATCCCAGGAAGGAAGGCATGTGCTATGAATGTGGAAGAAACCCGACGGATCAATTCCTTACGTCAACATGTGTTTCTCGGCGCTTCCTTCTGCTTGTCGAGAATTCTACTGGGCAATCCCCAGCTTAGCTATAGGTTTATTGACAACCGGATCTTAAGAACCATGTCCAGGAATAGGAATCAGGGTAAGAATGCTGAACTCTTTCTGGCTCTGCTTGGGACTCCTGGGTCCTGCCTCATTGTCGATTTCAATTCTGTTTGAAGGGGACAAGGCTACAGGATCCATAAGTCCTGCCAGGAAACCTGGGTATGACTGTTCCCAACAGAGAATGGGGGGGCTAGTGGCCTGAGCACTGTTTCTGGGCCATGTCAGAGAAGAAATTCTCCACCCTCATGGGAAGAACATCTAGAAGTTAACAGCCTGGATGTATTCTAAACCAACAACTGACCTCTGACACCTAGTGTTAGGTACTACTGCTAACTTCTGAGCAGATCACTACTCTGTAATCCAGCCACCACCAAAGAAAGAACAAAGGAAAGGAAGGAGAGGTTAAGCCACTGGGCAATATTAAATCTGTTTCCCTTGGTGACGTAATCTCAGAGCAAGGGTAACATCTAGGTTAATCTTTGTAAGATTCCTCATTTTACCATCACCTCCACCCCGGTTCCTGGTTTATTGTCTCTTATAGTTAACACTTGCTACAAGCTTATAACCATTACCACTTCTTTTGACAATAAAGGTGTTTCTCCCTCTACTTCTTTGGCCTTTGGTTGAAATTTTCTCCATTAGAAACTTTATTCTCATGCAGAAGACTGCACGGTCCTCAAGAGGATCCAAGGGTAGAACCTGCTTCGGGACAGTAGGACATGCAGAGAAGGAATAAGGGGCAGGAAATAGGGAGAGAAGGAATACAGTTGGGTTGGGGAGTAAGGAAAACACAGGGGCTGCAGGCAGCTCTGACTACAGGTGAAAAGAAGGCTGGGTGTGAGGAGCATGAAGAGCCAAAATTAAAGCTTACTGATCCACAACAAGGCATAGATGTTTAAGCTTTTGTGAAATCTCTATGATAAAATGTGAAGGATGGGTAAGTTGTCCATGGTTCTTGGCCTGTGCATGCAAGTTGTCAGTACCTTGCCTAAGCTTTGTTGAAAAGCAAGTGTCGTGGTCTCTGCTTTAAGCCTTCTTGAGGAATTACAGATGAGCAAAGGAGAATGTATACTCTACCTCAAAGCCAAAAAAAATTTTTTTTTAATTTAGAAAAGGAGAAGCAAAGGCAGGACAGAAAAATATACTTCAGTGTTTCCTCAGCTTGAGTCCCGCTTGGCCCATCCCACAGTTCTCTGCATACACGGTCCTTGAACATGGCCCAGTGGAAAAGCTATGCAGGTCAGTTCCCAGAGTCACATACTTACCTCTGCTCTACAGAGAGTGGGAAAAAATGATACCTTAGGAAAGCTCAGGCAAAGGCAAAGAGATGGGCTTGAATATGACCTGTTGGGGGACAGCCTGACTTCACTGGAGATCATGGTGGGGAAGAGGGGGACAGCCCGGGGTGGATCAACTACTGAAGGGCTTTGTACACCAGCTCAAAGAAGCTGGCTTTGATAAGTGAGGAAAGCCAGTGAAAGTCAATGGAATCGCTAAGGAAGCACAGGTACACAGGCCTCACAGGCAGGTTCCTCCCACTCCTGGGTCTGCGGTAACCAGGGAAACTGGGATGCAACTGTTGAACTCCTTGCATTCTTAGATTGCCTCCACCGTCCAAACTGCTTTATCCTGTAGTCTGCTGGGTAGGAGAAAGAACACAGAGTACTAGAGCGCCCAGCCCTTGCCTGTCAGCCTCTCGGGAGGGTCTGGAGCAGACAGTAAGAACTGGAGAATACATCCAGTTATTCATTCATTCAGGAAACATTTGATTGCCTATAAAGTACCAGGTATTACACAGAAGCCAAATACAAAGCAGTGAACAAAACACACTGTATCTTCCTTCCAGAACCAGCCTTACTGGACCCCTCAGAAATACAGCACAAGTCAGGCAGCACACCCAGCCCCCAAGCCCCAAGATCTGAGTTCCAGCTCCGCAGGGCCACTCTTCTAAGTTCCGAGTTCTGATAAACCCAACCTGCTTCTGAGTTCTGATAAACCCAACCTTTCCCCCTACTCCCTGTGTGGTCGCTGCTTCCTACAGTTACCACCTCTGTTACCTTAGTGTCTAGGTCCCACTGACAAATCAGCCTGATCACTGCACCAACCACTTGAGAATAAATTTGAAGTAGGTTGTACAAAAGGCAACACCCCCAAGTCTATCCATTTCCTCTGACATGTAACTTATACTCCTGCTTTGCTTCAGCCCTTCAGATATCCATTGAAAAGCCAGTTTTCCCCTGTACGTTTAATACTGGGGCTCTCCATATAGTGTCTGTACATCCCTTCCTCACTGAAACGTTTTAACTCATTGATACAATTTTTCAATTGACAGCATGCCTTTTTTCCAAGGACTGCTAACCACTTGCCACAGACAGGATCAAATAAATATTCTCACAACCCAGAGAAGTAGCGCGAAGCCTGCACACCATTCCCTTTTCACACATCTGCTGTGGTTCCTCAGCCTAAGGTGGCTGATGGGTGGTCACAGCCAAAGCCAGAGCTGGGCCCCTCAGGCCTCCTACCCAACTTCCTTTCCTCTTGCCACCTCTTGTCTGCCTCTCCTGTGAGGGACTGCCTTACCGGTCAGTTTGGGAACAGCCAGGACTCCTGGGGTGCTGGGTGAGACTGTGCCCATGTCATCGCTGACACCATCACAGGCGAATCCTCGCTTTCACCAGCCTCCTCACAGTCCTGATGCTCGTCCTCGGCTCGGCTTCTGGGTAGAGACAAAGAGAAGGACTGAGTGCAGGTCACAGGACACTAGCAATTAACCTGGCTACTCCCTGTGATATGGAAGTTAGCCTGAAGGATTTTGAACTTGTGCCACCCTGTTCTGGCATCTGGAGAAAGCTGTGGTCCTGAAGCTGCTCGGGCATTCCCTGTACAGTTGGCCATTCTAGTGGCACTTCTGGAGTTTTTGATAAACTGGGGATTTACTGAGATTTCCAAGTAAAGTCTGGGTTTCCTGGTAGCCCCAATGCACACCTGCTATCATAGGTTTAAAGTGACTTGCATAGTGACTAAAGTGAAAGAGCTGGATTTTGAACCTGGGTCAGATCAGTTTCAAAACCTTTAATTTTTCACTCTCACTCTCAACACTCTT
>NW_006780388.1:1502265-1510643 GCF_000442215.2 Lipotes vexillifer
CCTTATACTACATGTTAATGCCACGAGGGCAGCCTTGTTGTGGCAGGGGCCGTAGGCCCAGCCTCCTGGGGAGGAGGAAAGTACAGTTGAAGTTTCATGTCACACTCATTACCAGCAACTACCTCCCGGGCACAGTGTCGTGCCTGGCACAAGATTAAGAGCTAGTTATTACACAGTATAGATTAGACATGGTTCCTAAGAAACTTTTACAGCCAAAAGTGAGAAAAAGCAAAAAGAGACCCATTAAAAAGACAGAAAAGGAGACCCATCAGAGATCTCACTTGTTATACAGGATGGTCAAAAGGTACCCCTTCCATCGAGGCACGGTACGTGTGGCTGGGCAGACCAGAAGAGAGTCAGGACCCCAGTGCCGCACCTGATAGTAGCAGAGTCTTATAGGTCTAAACTAAGATCCGGCCCTCTGCCTTGTATGGCAGCAGGTCACCATGTAAGCCCCTAGACCTGATTCATACATGACCCTTCTAAGAGCTTTCATGGAATGAAGTTTTCTGAAGGGAGAACCAGAGGGAATGACAAAGCCTCTATATGGAACTGAGCTGCCTCAGAACCACAACTGCGTCCCAAATCACTAGCTTCCTGCTCCCAACTGTGATCATGACCGAACGATAAGGTTACGTCTCTGATGGATGGCACAGGCACGGACAACCTCTCATTCCTGGATTCTTCCTGCCTCTCCCCTTTCCAGCCTGAGACTCTGTTCTTCAAATAGGTGGGTTGTTCTTTAAGGCCCCAGGGTCTGAGTGGTCTGAGCATAGCTCTGCCTCTTCTCTTGGGAAAGCCCCTGAGGATGGGCTTCATGGTCTTCAACAGAAGCCTGGTAACTGCCCGCCCCCCGCCATAACCCCGGTTACTGGCTCTTCTTGGAGCACAAACACCATCACCTGGAAATAAACCCCATCAATGGACACCCTACCTCCCCCGCCAAAGATCATCATATGGGCCCAGGGAGGAAAAGTATAGGAACGGAGATTCCTGCAAAGCCAGAGTTAGAAACTTGATTGAGGAATATGATGTGTGTGGCTGAGCAGAACAGCAGAGAGTGCTTCCGAGTCCTGTGTGCTCAGGGCAGTGCTAGGAGGTCTGGGGCAGCCCCTGCCCAGGGCCCCACAGTGCTGTTATATCTTGCAGCACTACTATCAGTCCTCAGCAGGTCCCAGTCTGGCCCTCTCCTGACCAGAAATCCAGTTCTGTTTATCTGTTTTGTGAGAGGTGTGACCCAGACCCTGAGGACGTAACCAAAGTTCCCACAGCTAGCTGAGCGTTACAACCCCTCTGTTTTCAACAGGCATGTCAAGAACGAGAAGATTCTCGTTTACAGAGCTGGCTCAGGTCATTATAACCTGCAGAGGAGAAAGCCTGAGTTCTACAGGGACAAATACTTCCCTTCCTTTATTCTTGGCAGCTGAGACCTACTGAAAGCTCGGTGATTGATGAGGGTCCAAACTCTCTCTCCACCCACCCTCCTTCCTTCAAAGGGGAAAGAAAATCTGTTCTCTTAAAAGCTGGCATGGACACCAATAAGGAAAACAAACAAGTGCCAGAGAAGCAACAGCTAAATCAAGTTTTTCCACCTTGTTCCAACTGCCTGTCCCCTAACCCAGGCCCTCTCCAACCTGATCCCATTTCTCTTTCCTTACTCCCCTTCTCACCATTGCCTTCGTCTCCTGGGTTCTCACTCTAAAAGCTGCACCAAGGTCACTGCCTTCTCAACGCTTCCTGGATGATGCACCCTCATCCAAGCTTGGATCTTCCTATGCAGAAAGGAAGACGTGTCGGGAATTGCTTAAGCTCCAGGATCTTCTCGTTGAATGTAGTTTGGGCTGCAGCCATCATAAGCACAGCTCCTAGAGCTGGCTGAAAGCTTGTGAGTGAGGCCCAGCAGTTGCCAATAACATGAGAGTCTGAAGAGCTGGTGGGAGACCTCCAAGTTGCCAACCTCTCTGAGATGTCAGAACCTGCCATCAGCCACCTGAGAGAATGTGAGTAATGAAGACAAATTCAACTGAGGTTCATGTGTTCTCAAATGCAGTTCCTACAATGTGGAGAATCACTTCCAGCTAGGCCTCTCCAATAAGAACTTCATTTCTACTTCACTTTGCTAAGTTTGGGTGAGAAGGTATAGATTTTTTTTTTTTTTTTTGCGGTACGTGGGCCTCTCACTGTTGTGGCCTCTCCCGCTGTGGAGCACAAGCTCAGGACGCGCAGGCTCAGTGGCCATGGCTCATGGGACCAGCCGCTCTGCGGCACGTGGGATCTTCCTGAACCGGGCACAAATCCGCGTCCCCTGCATCGGCAGGTGGACTCTCAACCACTGTGCTCCCATTCAAGTCAGACAGTGTCCTAATGGAAATCTCACAGACTTTGTCAGGTGGATCCAGTTTCCAGTGCCAGCTCAACTCCTCATTAACTGATGTGGGGCAAAATACTCAACTTCTCTAAGCTTCTTTTTCTCATCTGAGCATAACTATACCAATCCTGCAGCATACAGAAAAAGATTAGAAATGCTATTTGTAAAGCATCTGGCCAGTGCTTGGCACTTACAAGATGCAGAGTAAATGGTCTGTGGTGATAATAACAGAAGCTCTATCTTACAGGAACTTCTTTATAGCGTATCTCACTACTTGATATATATTTATTGGTTTCATGTCTGTCATCCCTACAAGAATGTAAGGTTCTTGGAGAGCAGGTAATTTGTTCATTGCTGAATCACAGCACCTTGAATAGTGTCTCATGCAAAATAAATATTTTGCAAAGGAATGAAAGGGTGAAAAAAGACAAGTAAGTCTGGGTCTTTAGACCTGATTGACTGCTTAAAGTACTTAAGCATTGTAAAGAATATGAAAGGAGGCGAAGACTGGTCTCTGGCTGAGACGTCTCTGAGATCTGTCTCCCCTTCGTTTCCACTTCTATCGCTCTAAGGTTGCATTTCTGAAATTCAGCACTATTTTTTGTTGTTGTTTTAAAGCTCAGGTTTTTGTTTTTTGGCTACGCTGCGCGGCATGCAGGATCTTAGTTCACCGACCAGGGATCGAACCCCTGCCCCCTGCAGTGGAAGTGTGGAGTCCTAACTGCTGGACCTCCAGGGAATTCCCTTGAACTTCAGCACTACAGTATTGATATTTGGGGCCAGACAGGTCTTTGTTGTCTGTGTGGGTCGGGGTGGGGGGTCGGGGGGGTGTCCTATGCATTGTAGGATGTTTAGCTGCACCCCTTGTCTCCACCCACTAGATGTCAGGAGCACCTGTCAGTCATGACAAGACTACTCCAGATTTTGCCAAATATCTTTGGGGGGTCAAAATCTTCCCTGGTTGAGAACCCCTGGTCAGGGACACATCATTAGGCCAGGCTGGTACAAGTCTTCCATCTGTCTACCTGATCTTCCTACAGAGCAGATCTGGATTTGACTTTCTACAAATCTAATTCAATTGTGTAAACTGCTCTGCTCAAAAGCCTTCAAGACTTCCTAATACCAATGAAATAAGCCAAGATCTCCTAACTTGCAAAGGCTCTCCCTGGATTCTAGATCTAACCTACTGCTCCAGTCTCACTGCGCACTCTCCTACACATGGTCTACAGTCCAGCACAGGTGAACTGGCCCCACATCGTGGAACAGGCTCTCTGCTTTCCATAGTGTCTTTGCCCTCTAACCTTTTCCCAAGACCTGATTTCATTCTTTCCAGAGAAACTGAACACCAGGGGCTGCCAATCTCCATTCCTCCCAAGCTAGGGAGGAAGGGCACCTAAGCCTAGAAATTAGAAATACGGTAAATTTTATGTTCTCAATGAATGGAGTCCATCAAAGAAGACAAAAAACCCACTGGAAGAGGATTGGTAACAGCACCATCACCACCTTATTGACGCTTCCTTGACGCTCTGAACTCCTCGGCCCTGTCTGTAACTCTTTCTCAGGGCGCCTTCTCTTACTCCACCTAACACCAGAACTTGTTTCTGCAAGTTTATCTACTCCACAGTTTCGGAGCTCTCTGAGGGCAAGGAGCATGTCTGAGCTGTGTTCGTGTCCTCACTGCCCAACACAAGGGCGCACAAGGACGCGATAGGGTCTCGGTGAACCAGTGTTTTATTCACGTAAAGCACAAGGGTAAAAGGCTCTGCGCCTTTCAAAGCACACTTCACGGGGAAAGAGAGCGGACAGGAGCCTCCAAAGGGCGACAGGTCCCGTACACCAGCCTACCATGTTCCCAGGCCTCTCCAAAAAGAGGGAGGAGGCACCGGGTCACGGCCACTGAGAGCCTTCCCGTCACAAGACCCAGGACATCATGAGAGCCTCAGGGGAGAGGGCGGAGCCGCGGAGCTCCAGCTCGCCCCGCAGCGAAAAGCCAGCCTCAAACGCGCGACTCACCCACCTGGTCAAATTTTCCAGAGCGCGCGGCCTGAAGCTGCCGCGGGGCAGACCGGGACTTCCAGAAAGCCTGACGAATGCGCAAGGGCTAAGCCGGAAAACAGCGCCGTCGGATACGCACAACCCTCCCCAGCTGGTTCTGCCCCCCCCGCTAATCGACAGCAGTCTTCCCCAATGAGAAGACGGGTTCCTCGTTTGCGTCATAACCTGGACCAATAACGCTGTTCGAAAACCTGGGGCCCTGGATCTGGACGTTCGTTAATCCCTCCTATTGGTTACTGCTGCTGTCCTGCTCGAAAGGAGGTTCCGCTTTTCTTACTTGGAAGGGTCTTTGTACCAGGACTACCTGGACTCATACCCTACTTACAGATGAGACAATGACAGTATCAGAAATAGGTAACGCTTACTATATGTTTGGCACAGTTTTATACACGTACACAGTAACTTATCCTCACACCAATCCTATGAAGCCAGTACTATTACCGTCCTCCAGACGAGAAAACTGGGACAGAGTTTAAGTGACTGTCTAATCACAGAAGTAGGACTAGAACTCGCTTCTAACCCAATGCTTTTCTTCCCTCTGTTTTAATTTTTTCATATTCCACAAGTATCACAAAACATTCTCATTTAAAAATGAAGCCTCTCATCCCTTAACTCCCAAGTAACACTCCCTCTCCAGGGGAAATAACTGTCATTAGTGTGTATGTCTTGCTGGACCTTAATCTGTAATTTTGTCTACTTAGTATATCTTATAAGTTTTTCTGTTTCAATATATCAACCTCATTTTTTTTTTTAACTCCTGTGTTTGGCATTTACCATTATGTGTTCAATCTTCAATCATTTCCCTTTTGATGGACATTCAAATACTTTCCTAATTTTCGTGTGTGTGTGTGTGTGTGTGTGTGTGTGTGATTCTGGATTGGGATATTCTGAATATATTCTGAAGAGCAAGCTCATGGGTTGGGATAAGAGTGTGTGGGAGGGCTTCCCTGGTGGCACAGTGGTTGAGAGTCCGCCTGCCGATGTAGGGGACATGGGTTCGTGCCCTGGTCCGGGAAGATCCCACATGCCGCGGAGTGGCTAGGCCCACGAGCCATGGCCGCTGAACCTTAGCATCTGGAGCCTGTGCTCCACAACGGGAGAGGCCACAGCAGTGAGAGGCCTGCGTACCGCAAAAGAAAAAAAAGAAGAGTGTGTGGGAAAGAAAAGTGGAGGCTTCTCTCTGCCTTTATTCTGGCCCCACTTCATCTATCCATCATTTATAAACAATCTGGTTACACAGTGAGAGTAGTACTCCATCAGGATATAAATGGAGGGAGCTGGGATGTGATATAGACTGATAAACCTCCTTAGGGTAAGTATACCATCTTTGATTAAGTACAACACTGAGCAGTTGTCTCTAAGCACTCGCACATGCACTATCTACTTTGATCCTTACATTGTTCCTGCTATTTACTATATTCACATTTCAGATGATGAAACAGAGTGCTAGAGAGGGTTAATAAAACATAAGCCTGGGACATCTTGATGTGGCGGAAAGCAAGGAAATGCTCAAGGAATATGGGGACAAGTCAAAAAACACAAAAGCCAGTTTGAATGGATTCCCAGTGATGAAACAAGGGACAACAATATAATGATATTAAAAAGTTATAAACCATAGAATAGGAAACATTGATTCTGTAAGATGTAAATAAATAAAAGATTAAATTGAGTTTCATTAGTATCAGGATATTTAAGTAGTTTCAAAGTATTTCCCTGTAAAATGCTTATTAACTACAGAATAGGAAATAATGGAAAAGTCTAGCAGATGCCACCTTCATTTAGTGATCCAAGTAGCATCACTAGTAATGGGAGACATTGAAATTTACACCACCTGTCTTAGTCTGCTTAGGCTGCCATAACTAAATACCATAGATTGAGTAACTTAAACAATAGGAATTAATTTTCTCACAATTATGGAGCCTGGAAACCCAAGATTAAGGTTCTGGCAGGATTCAGTTTCTGGTGAGGGCTTGTTCCTGGCTTGCAGAAGGCTGCTTTGTCCACAGTTGGCCTTTCCTTTGACTGTGTGTGGAGAGAGAAAGATCTCCCTCTCCTTCTTCTCTTTGTAAGGTCACCAATCCCATCAGATAAGGGGTGCACCCTTATGATACCACTTAACCCTAATTACCTCCCAAAGGCTCTATGTTCAAATACAATTAATTACATTGGGGTTTAGGGTTTCAATATATGAATTTTCAGGTGGGGTACAAATTCAGTCCATAGCACCACCTGATAGCATACGATGAGAAGAATGCAACATCACATGTGTGGAATTCCTGACAAAGATGACCTGAATCTAACTATGAGGAAAAAAACTGAAATTGAGCTATGTTCTACTAAATAACTGGATGATCTTTTAAAGTGTCAGGGTCACGAAAGTCAAGAAAAGACAGAGGAACAATTTCAGACTGACAGAGACTAAAGAGACATGACAACTACATGCAACGTGTAATTTTGAACAGAATACTTTTGCTATGAAATGCATTGTTGGGACAACTGGCAAAAGCTGAATGGGGTCTCAGGATTAAATAATATAATGTATTGATGTTCATTTAGTAATTTTGATGGCTACATGGTGGTCCTGTAGGAGAACATCCTTGTTTGTTAGAGATACACAGTAAAATATTTGGGGAACACGGAGTATCATGCTGTCAACTTACTCTCAAATGATGCATGGAGAGAAAGTCCTTTATATCATGCTTCCAACGTTTCTGTAAGTTTGTGACTATTACAAAAAGAAAAAAATTTGGAAAAGGCACAAGCTTTAGAGTCAAGAGTACTTGGGTTTGATTCCCAGACCTACCACTGTGTACTGGGAGCACATTTCCTCTTGTGCTCCAATGTCCTCATCTTAAAATGGGGATGGTGTAGGTTGTTGTGAGGATTAAAGGAGGTGGTCCTATAAAGGGTTTAGATTGTTACATAGCCCAGGATAAGTACTCAGTAAAGTTGATGTGCTCAACTCATCTATATAGTCAAATAGACTGGATTTTTCCACCCAATCGTTAATGGAGTGTCCAAATTAGCCTGTAATTTAGCATTCACATACTAGAGCATAAGCTCACCAAGCCAAAGGCACTTTCCAATTCTTATTTCTCACCATCTCCTTTATTCCAATGTCTCCTAACCACAGCCATGTAATTGAACCTGAAGGCTGTGAAGACAGAAAAAGGACTGACTCCCTTCATTGACAGGTTCAAAATTTAGTCATTGCACTCACTTTGCTAGGATACAGGGCAAGGTGGGACTTGGACAGTCTCTGTGAAAGGCTCTAAGAGATGGGCTCTTAAATTCACTTAAATCCAATGACCACACTAGCATATTCAAATTCTCTACATTTATATTTTACTAAGGTTGGTGAACCTTCTATAGTTCTTGGTATATCTTTTGTTTTGCATTTTTTGAATTTCCAACTGAATAAGACACAAAACATATTTTTTCTTCTGAAACCCTAGAAATGGAACATCAAAGTCCTTAATAACAAGGAGCTTCCCTCACATTTAATGGCTTTTTTCCCCCAATTTTTGACTTTGTTTCAAGCACACCACTGAGAATGGAAGGTGAATATGTGTACACTTTGATGATGGCGTATGTGATCCCCATGATGCATTCATGTCCCAAGCTTTTTCTCCTCCCTCTAATTCTCTGTGTCTTACTATGCCCCTAAATGCAAGTTAGATTCAAAACGTCCTGTACTTTCCGTAGGGAGACTCTGCAAAACTCTGAAGTGTTTGAAGAATGCCTGTCTATTTTCTTCCTATTTTCCCCCAAGTAATTTTGCAATTTAAACGAATTAGCTAGGGGATATCTCCTTGGAAAATACAGTTCTCATAAATTAATCAACTGGCATTCTGGTGTGTATATCAACTTAGGAGTTTAGTCATTGTGATTCTACCTCCTGAGAACTTCATCTAATCTGAGTGTGCTGATCAATAAAACTTTTGAGCCTACACGA
>NW_006780388.1:1510657-1557413 GCF_000442215.2 Lipotes vexillifer
TGGACTTTGAGAACTCACCAAGATTATGCTGCTAGGTGGCTAGTCCTGGAGACATACTTCAGTATTACTGTGTAAGGAACTGAGACAATAGGTCATGGTTCTGATCTACAACTAGAAAAACAAATTCAGGCTGGGACAATATAACTAGATGTCTTTGGGGAGGCATTATGCACATGTGGAAAGAGAGGAAACATCATTGTTTGTTCAGCATTATCCAAGTGACAGGATGACCCCAAAGTGGCAAATATGAAAATGGTTCATTTGACATTTTTAGTTCCTAGTGTGAAAAAGGGAGATTCATGGGGCTTGTTAATTAATTCAACTCACTAAGTATCTATTGAGCATCTACTACGTATAAAGCATGTGTTTATGTGCTGTGAAGGACACAAGACTCTTTAGAAAGTAGCCCTAAAATCATTGATCATCTTTTCTCTGGTAATGTAGTTGCCAGGTAACTTTCTCATATCAACCCAGCTTCTCTCCCTGGGGAAAGAACATATGAACTGCAGTGGCAGGTGTGGATTCCCTTGGCAATTCTAGTGATGTGAAGAATCACGTACTGGAATTCTAATTCCAATACCTGAGTTCTTTGGTAAGTCATGGTGTGTTGGACTGATTGCTGAATTTTAGAAACTTTAGGGGTGAAAGACTAGATCATGAGGCAGAGGAGATGCTTTACAAATGGATGATCTTTCCCGGGCTCTTAAAGTTACTTAAGGAATCTCAGAGCATTCCATAATCCATTGACAATACTAGCATATCCAAATACTGGTAGCAAATCTGATGGCTGGGACTTTGGTAAGGAAATGATTTAATTAATTAATTAATTAATTTTTTGGCTGTGTGGCATGCAGGATCTTAGTTCCCCGACCAGGGATCAAACCTGCACCCCCTGCAGTGGAAGCGTGGAGTCTCAACCACTGGACACCCAGGGAAGTCCCAGTGAGAAAATAATTTAAATAAAACTATTTAATTGAAAGAAAAATGGTCTTGGGAATTCCCCAGCAGTTCAGTGGTTAGGACTCCAGGCTTCCACTGCAGGGGGCACTGGTTCGATCCCTGGTCGAGAAACTAAGATCCCACAAGCCGGAGGGCACGGCCAAAAAGAAAGGAAAAGAAAAATGGTCTTCTTACCATTTCTTTTTTTAATTTAATTTTGTTTTTTATACAGCAGGTTCTTATTAGTTATCGATTTTGTACATATTAGTGTATATATGTCAATCCCAATCTCCCAATTCATCAAACCACCACGACCCCCCCCCCAACGCCACTTTCCCCCCTTGGTATCCATATGTTTGTTCTCTGCATCTGCGTCTCAATTTCTGCCCTGAAAACCAGTTCATCTGTACCATTTCTCTAGGTTCCATATATGTGCGTTAATATATGATATTTGGGGCTTCCCTGGTGGCGCAGTGGTTGAGAATCTGCCTGCCAATGCAGGGGACACAGGTTCGAGCCCTGGTCTGGGAAGATCCCACATGCCATGGAGCAACTAGGCCCGTGAGCCACAATTACTGAGCCTGCGCGTCTGGAGCCTGTGCTCTGCAACAACAGAGGCCGCAATAGTGAGAGGCCTGCGCACCGCGATGAAGAGTGACCCCCACTTGCCACGACTAGAGAAAGCCCTCGCACAGAAACGAAGACCCAACACAGCCATAAATAAATAAATAAATAAATACATTGTGTATAAAAAAAATATATATATATATATATGATATTTGTTTTTCTATTTCTGACTTACTTCACTCTGTATGACAGTCTCAGGATCTATCCACAACTCTACAAATGACCTGATTTCATTCTTTTATGGCTAATATTCCATTGTATATACGTACCATATCTTCTTTATCCATTCATCTGTCGATTGGCATTTAGGTTGCTTCCATGTCCTGGCTATTGTAAATAGTGCTGCAATGAATATTGGGTGCATGTGTCTTTTTGAATTATGGTTTTCTCTGGGTATATACCCAGTGGTGGGATTGCTGGGTCATATGGTAATTCTATTTTTAGTTTTTTAAGGAACCTCCACACTGTTCTCCATAGTGGCTGTATCAATTTACATTCCCACCAACAGTGCAAGAGGGTTCCCTTTTCTCCACACCCTCTCCAGCATTTGTTGTTTGCAGATTTTCTGATGATGCCAATTCTAACTGGTGTGATGAGATACCTCATAGTTGTTTTGATTTACATTTCTCTAATAATTAGTGATGTTGAGCAGCTTTTCATGTGCTTCTTGGCCATCTGTATGTCTTCTTTGGAGAAATGTCTATTTAGGTCTTCTGCCCATTTTTGGACTGAGTTGTTTGCTTTTTTAATGTTGAGCTGCATGAGCTGTTTACATATTTTGGAGATTAATCCTTTGTCTGTTGATTCGTTTGCAAATATTTTCTCCCATTCTAAGGGTTGTCTTTTCGTCTTGTTTGTAGTTTCCTTTGCTGTGCAAAAACTTTTAAGTTTCATTAGGTCCCATTTGTTTATTTTTGTTTTTATTTCCATCACTCTAGGAGGTGGATCAAAAACGATCTTGCCATGATTTACGTCAAAGAGTGTTCTTCCTATGTTTTCCTCTAAGAGTTTTATAGTGTCTGTTCTTATATTTAGGTCTCTGATCCATTTTGAGTTTATTTTTGTGTATGGTGTTAGGGAGTGTTCTAATTTCATTCTTTTACATGTAGCTGTCCAGTTCTCCCAGCACCACTTATTGAAGAGACTGTCTTTTCTCCATTGTATATCCTTGCCTCCTTTGTCATAGATTACTTGACCATAGGTGCGTGGGTTTATCTCTGGGCTTTCTATTCTGTTCCATTGATCTATATTTCTGTTTTTGTGCCAGTACCATATTGTCTTGATTACTGTAGCTTTGTAGTATAGTCTGAAGTCTGGGAGCATGATTCCTCCAGCTCCGATTTTTTCCCTCAAGACTGCATTGGCTATTCAGGGTCTTTTGTGTCTCCAAACAAATTTTAAGATTTTTGTTCTAGTTCTGTAAAAAATACCATTGGTAATTTGATAGGGATTGCATTGAATCTGTAGATTGCTTTGGGTAGTAGAGTCATTTTCACAATATTGATTCTTCCAATCCAAGATCATGGTATATCTCTCCATCTGTTGGTATCATCTTTAATTTCTTTCATCAGTGTCTTATAGTTTTCTGCATACAGGTCTTTTGTCTCCCTAGGTAGGTTTACTCCTAGGTATTTTATTCTTTTTGTTGCAATGGTAAATGGGAGTGTTTCCTTAATTTCTCTTTCAGATTTTTCATCATTAGTGTATAGGAATGCAAGAGATTTCTGTGCATTAATTTTGTATCCTGCAACTTTACCATATTCATTGATTAGCTCTAGTAGTTTTTGGTGGCATTTTTAGGATTCTCTATGTATAGTATCATGTCATCTACAAACAATGACAGTTTTACTTCTTCTTTTCCAATTTGTATTCCTTTTATTTCTTTTTCTTCTCTAATTGCTGTGGCTAGGACTTCCAAAACTATACTGAATAATAGTGGTGAGAGTGGACATCCTTGTCTTGTTCCTAATCTTAGAGGAAATGCTTTCATTTTTAACCATTGAGAATGATGTTTGCTGTGGGTTTGTCGTATATGCCCTTTTTATGTTGAGGTAGGTTCCCTCTATGCCCACTTTCTGGAGAGTTTTTATAATAAATGGGTGTTGAATTTTGTCAAAAGCTTTTTCTGCATCTATTGAGATGATCATATGGTTTTTCTTCTTCAATTTGTTAATATGGTGTATCACATTGATTGATTTGTGTATATTGAAGAATCCTCGCACCTCTGGGATAAATCCCACTTGATCACGGTGTATGATCCTTTTAATGTGTTGTTGGATTCTGTTTGCTAGTACTTTATTGAGGATTTTTGCATCTATGTTCATGAGTGATATTGGTCTGTAATTTTCTTTTTTTGTAGTATCTTTGTTTGGTTTTGGTATCAGGATGATGGTGGCCTCATAGAATGAGTTTGGGAGTGTTCCTTCCTCTGCAGTTTTTTGGAAGAGTTGAGAAAGATGGGTGTTAGCTCTTCTCTAAATGTTTGATAGAATTCACCTGTGAAGCCATCTGGTCCTGGACTTTTGTTTGTTGGAAGATTTTTAATCACAGTTTCAATTTCATTACTTGTGATTGGTCTATTCATATTTTCTATTTCTTCCTGGTTCAGTCTTGGAAGGTTATACCTTTCTAAGAATTTGTCCATTTCTTCCAGGCTGTCCACTTTATTGGCATAGAGTTCCTTGTAGTAGTCTCTTAGGATGCTTTGTATTTCTGTGGTATCTGTTGTAACTTGTCCTTTTTCATGTCTAATTTTAATGATTTGAAGCTTCTCCCTTTTTTTCTTGATGAGTCTGGCTAATGGTTTATCAAGTTTGTTTATCTTCTCAAAGAACCAGCTTTTAGTTTTATTGATCTTTCCTATTGTTTTGTTTCTAGTTCATTTATTTCTGCTCTGATTTTATGATTTCTTTCCTTCTACTAACTTTGGGGTTATTTTGTTCTTCTTTCTCTAGTTCCTTTAGGTATAAGGTTAGATTGTTTATTTGAGATGTTTGTTGTTTGCTGAGGTAGGATTGTATTGCTATAAACTTCCCTCTTAGAATTGCTTTTGCTGCATCCCATAGGTTTTGGATCATCGTGTTTTCATTGTCATTTGTCTCTAGGTATTTTTTGATTTCCTCTTTGATTTCTTCAGTGATCTCTTGGTTATTTAGTAAAATATTGTTTAGCCTCCATGTGTTTGTGTTTTTTACATTTTTTCCCTGTAATTGATTTCTAATCTCATAGCATTATGGTCAGAAAAGATACTTAATATGATTTCAATTTTCTTAAATTTACTGAGGCTTGATTTGTGACCCAAGATATGATCTATCCTGGAGAATGTTCTGTGCGCATTTAAAAAGAAATTGTAATCTGCTGTTTTTGGATGGAATGTCCTATAAATATCAATTAAATCTATCTGGTCTATTGTGTCATTTAAAGCTTGTGTTTCCTTATTAATTTTCTGTTTGGATGATATGTCCATTGGTGTAAGTGAGGTGTTCAAGTCCCCCACTATTATTGTGTTACTGTTGATTTCTTCTTTTATAGCTGTTAGCAGTTGCCTTATGTATTGAGGTGCTCCTATGTTGGATGCATATATATTTATAATTGTTATATCTTCTTCTTGGATTGATGTCTTGATCATTACGTACTGTCCTTCCTTGTCTACTGTAACATTCTGTTTTGTTTTTGTTTTTGTTTTTGTTTTGCAGTACGCAGGCCTCTTACTGTTGCGGCCTCTCCCGTTGTGGAGCACAGGCTCCAGACGCACAGGCTCAGCGGCCATGGCTCATGGGCCCAGCCGCTCCACGGCATGTGGGATCTTCCCAAACCGGGGCACGAACCTGTGTCCCCTGCATCTGCAGGCGGACTCTCAACCACTGTGCCACCAGGGAAGCCCAACATTCTGTATTTTAAAGTCTATTTTATCTGATATGAGTATTGCTACTCCAGCTTTCTTTTGATTTCCATTTGCATGGAATATATTTTTCCATCCCCTCACTTTCAGTCTGTATGTGTCCCTAGGTCTGAAGTGGGTCTCTTGTAGACAGCATATATATGGGTCTTGTTTTTGTATTCATTCAGCAAGCCTGTGTCTTTTGGTTGGAGGATTTAATCCATTCACGTTTAAGGTAATTATCAACATGTATGTTCCTATTACCACTTTCTTAATTGTTTTGGGTTTGTTTTTGTAGGCCCTTTTCTTCCCTTGTGTTTCCCACTTAGAGAAGTTCCTTTAGCATTTGTTGTAGAGCTGGTTTGGTGGTGCTGAATTCTCTTAGCTTTTGGTTGTCTGTAAAGCTTTTGATTTCTCCATCGAATCTGAATGAGATCCTTGCCAGGTAGAGTAATCTTGGTTGTAGGTTCTTCCCTTTCATCACTTTAAATATGTCAGGCCACTCCTTTCTGGCTTGTAGAGTTTCTGCTGAGAAATCAGCTGTTAACCTTACGGGAGTTCCCTTGTATATTATTTGTCATTTTTCCCTTGCTGCTTTCAATAATTTTTCTGTGTCTTTAATTTTTTCCAATTTGATTACTATATGTCTCAGTGTGTTTCCTTGGGTTTATCCTTTATGGGACTCTCTGTGCTTCCTGGACTTGGGTGGCTATTTCCTTTCCCATGTTAGGGAAGTTTTTGACTATAATCTCTTCAAATATTTTCTCAGGTCCTTTCTCTCATTCTGGGACCCCTATAATGCGAGTGTTGTTGTGTTTAATGTTGTCCCAGAGGTCTCTTAGGCTGTCTTTATTTATTTTTTCTTTATTCTGTTCCACAGAGGTGAATTCCACCTTTCTGTCTTCCAGGTCACTTATCTGTTCTTCTACCTCAGTTATTCTGCTACTGATTCCTTCTAGTGTAGTTTTAATTTCAGTTATTGTATTGTTCATCTATGTTTGTTTGTTCTTTAATTCTTCTAGGTCTTTTTTAAACATTTCTTGCATCTTCTCGATCTTTGCCTCCATTCTTTTTGGAGGTCCTCGATCATCTTCACTATCATTATTCTGAATTCTTTTTCTCGAAGGTTTCCTATCTCTACTTCACTTAGTTGTTTTTCTGGGGTTTTATCTTGTTCCTTCATCTGGTACATAGCCCTCTGCCTTTTCATCTTGTTTATCTTTCTGAATGTGGTTTTTGTTCCACAGGTTGCAGGATTGTAGTTCTTCTTGCTTCTGCTGTCTGCCCTCTGGTGGATTAGGTTATCTAAGAGTCTTGTGCAAGTTTCCTGATGGGAGCGACTGGTGGTGGGTAGAACTGGCTGTTGCTGTGGTGGCAGAGCTCAGTAAAACTTTAATCTGCTTGTCTGCTGATGGGTGGGGCTGGGTTCCCTTGCTGTTGGTTGTTTGGCCTGAGGTGACCCAACCCTGGAGCCTACCCAGGCTTTTTGGTGGGGCTAACATCAGACTCTGGGAGGCCTCATGCCAAGAAGTACTTCCCAGAACTTCTGCTGCCAGTGTCCTTGTCCACATGGTGAGACACAGCCACCCTCTGCCTCTGCAGGAGACCCTCCAACACTAGCAAGTAGGTCTAGTTCAGTCTCCTATGGGGGTCACTGCTCCTTCCCCTGGGACCCGATGTGCTCACTACTTTGTGTGTGCCCTCCAAGAGTGGAGCCTCTGTTTCTCCCAGTCCTGTCAAAGTCCTACAGTCAAATCTCGCTCGCCTTCAAAGTCTTATCCTCTGGGAATTCCTTCTCCTGTTGCCGGACCCCCAGGTTGGAAGCCTGATGTGGGGCTCAGAACCTTCACTCAAGTGGGTGGACTTCTGTGGTATAAGTGTTCTCCAGTTTGTGAGTCAACCACCCAGCAGTTATGGGATTTGGTTTTATTGTGATTGTGCCCCTCCTACTGTCTCATTGTGGCTTCTCCTTTGTCTTTGGATGTGGAGTATCTTTTTTGGTGAGTTCCAGTGTCTTCCTGTTGATGATTGTTCAGCAATTAGTTGTGATTCTAGTGCTCTTGCAAGAGGGAGTGAGAGCATGTCCTTCTACTCTGTCATCTTGAACCAATCTCCTTACTACCATTTCTCATTCAACATTGGATAAGACAAAAGGGAAAATGGAATGTAGACATAAAAGAGAGGTTAAACAAGATGACAGAGGGCATATGACTGGGAAGTGTGGGTAGATAGACTGAAATATTAAGAAAAGACAGAGAGATGGACAAAGATGATGGATGGATAGGGTGCAAAGATGAATTCTTGGGTTTTCAACTGGGGCTAATAAAACCTGGCTTGATTTTATGGAATTATATAAGATACTGCCAAGTGGAGGTGCTTTCTTTAGAAAAGTACAGAATTCTCTAGAAATACAATAATACATATGTAATATTTATTACACGTAATAAAATGTGTACAGCAGTGACAGTGAACTAAGTCTGTACTAAGTCAACAACCTCTGAGTCATTGATGACACATCTGTCCTGTTATCTGTGGTCCACAGTAGGATATTTGGTAAAGAAGTGTGGAACATTAGAAATAACATTAACGGGCTTCCCTGGTGGCGCAGTGGTTGAGAGTCCGCCTGCCGATGCGGGGGGCACGGGTTCGTGCCCCGGTCTGGGAGGGTCCCATGTGCCGCGGAGCAGCTGGGCCAGTGGACCATGGCCGCTGAGCCTGCGCGTCCGGAGCCTGTGCTCCGCAACGGGAGAGACCACAGTGGTGAGAGGCCCGCGTACTGCAAATAAATAAATAAATAAAGACACAAACCTACTAGAGAACGGACTTGAGGATATGGGGAGGGGGAAGGGTGAGCTGTGACAAAGCGAGAGAGAGGCATGGACATATATACACTACCAAAGTAGTGTAAGGTAGATAGCTAGTGGGAAGCAGCTGCATAGCACAGAGAGATCAGCTCGGTGCTTTGTGATCACCTGGAGGGGTGGGATAGGGAGGGTGGGAGGGAGGGAGATGCCAGAGGGAAGAGATATGGGAACATATGTATATATATAACTGATTCACTTTGTTATAAAGCAGAAACTAACACACCATTGTAAAGCAACTATACCCCAATAAAGATGTTAAAAAAAAATCCCTTTAACCTCAAAAAAAAAAAAAAAAAAAAGAAATAACATTAACCATGTACCAACAGCTTAGTGCTGTCAAGAACATGCTTGTACTGTGGTCAGTACTCCTCATGTTCACCTGGCCAGAGAGAATGAGAAAAAGCTTGTAGAGATGAAGAGGTGGTAAATTATAGAGTTTTCCCTTCCTTCAGCTGACTTCCCCAGCAGCCTCCTCAGCGCCCCCTTCACCTCCTTGTTCCTCAGAGTGTAAATGAAAGGGTTCACCATGGGTGTGACCACAGAGTAGAAGAGGGAAGTGAATTTTTCCTGGTTGCTGGTCTTAGCTGGAAGCAGATACCCATAGATAGCTGAGCCATAAAAGAGGAGCACCACCACCAGATAAGAGACGCACGTGTTAAAGGTCTTTCTCTGTCCCTTGGCCGAGTGGATCTTCAGCACTGCCTGAGCTATGTAGCAGTAGGAGATCAGGATGATGCTTAATGGGACAGTGGTGAAGAAGGTGCAGACACCGTTGAGCACAGCCTCATTGAGACTTGTGTCTCCACAGGCTAGTTTGATCATGGCGGGCACCTCACACAGGAAGCTGTCCACCCTCTGGTGCCCTCACAAAGGGAGCTGCAGAGTGAATGTTGACTGGACCACAGAGTTGCCCAAGCCACCCAACCAGGCAATGGCAGCCAGCAGCCAGCAGAGCCTGGGGTTCATGATGGTGGTGTAGTGCAGGGGCCAGCACACCACGACATAGTAGTCAAATGCCATCACCACCAGCAGGATGCACTCAGTAGCCCCTAGCCAGAGGAAAACATTGAGTTGGGTCACACAGCCACCATAGCTGATAGTCTTGTCTGATCCCCACAAGATGATCAGCATTTGGGGGACTGAGCTAGTAGTAAAAGCAAGATCTAGGGAGGAGAGATTGCTGAGGAAGAAGTACATGGGTGTGTGGAGCCGGGCATCCAGGCTGGAAAGCAGGATCATGGTTGAGTTCCCAGCAAGGGTCAGCAAGTAGGAGAAGAGGATGACTACAAAAAAGTTATCTCCAGCTGGGGATGGTCAGATACACCCATCAGAATAAAGCTCTCCAAGGAGCTGCTGTTGGCCCTTTCCATCTCTGGCTGCCTTCAGTCACTTGAGGAATCTGTCCAGGGACAACCAGGAGTAAAGCCAGTGAAGAAGCTACTGGATTAGGTGGATCTGCATCAGTGCAGGTCTGATGTCGCCGACATTTGTAGTTAAGTACCAATTTAAATTTTATGATTGCACGGTTTCATTGCAATCCCCAAACACTGTCAGTCCCACAATGAATGGAAACTTTATTCCATCTGAATATCAACATGAGCTATCACAAAATGAAGGAAGTGCTTCATGAAGAACAAAAAGATCAGGGTCTTCAGTTCAACACAGTGATGACCCAAGAAATTCATCTTTGCACCCTGTCCATCCATCATCTTTGTCCATGATGGAGTGTGAACTCCTTCAGTTCAAAAGAGTAGAGGGAGTTGACCATTGGAACTAAATGTGGAAATTCTCAAAAAATACTAATTTCCCCAGCCAAGGTTTTGGTATGCTCAGGGGAGGGGTGAGCAGACCTGTTGTATTTGGAAGAATTCCCCAAATGTTTCTGATAAATTTCTTCCCTTCTCTTCTATATCCCTCCCCTCCCAAGTGAAAACTCCTGGTCCTGAAAGATGAAGTTTGAGGGAGAAGGTGATGAGTCTATACAATCATGAAAAGAATGGGAAGCATGAATACAGACATATTCACCAAATACAGAAGATACAAACACGTGAGTTAAAAAGAGGTAAATGGAGAACAGAACAAAACTTCATGTAAGCCCAAGTACGTGTAGGTGGAACAGGCTAAAGATAGAAACAGGGTCTACCCCAAAAGGAGTTAAATCAGTTACAGGATACCCATAATTAGAAAAGGAAAATAGAAGATTTCAGAAGGGATCCCCGAAAGTTTGAGGTATATGACCACTAGGCCCACCTCTAAACCATGGAGTAATTCTTAACATCTCATAAACAAAAATTACCTCTTGTTAATAATGGGCCAATTACCATCTCCCTTCATTGGGCAGGACCTAGGCTTTACTGAAGATCACGAACCAAAGCCCATCCCCCTTCTTTGGCTAATAAATAAAAGGATCTGGGCTTCCCTGGTGGCGCAGTGGTTGAGAATCTGCCTGCTAATGCAGGGGCCGCGGGTTCGAGCCCTGGTCTGGGAAGATCCCACATGCCGCGGAGCAACTAGGCCCATGAGCCACAACTACTGAGCCTGCGCATCTGGAGCCTGTGCTCCGCAGCAAGAGAGGCCACAATAGTG
This sequence comes from Lipotes vexillifer, assembly GCF_000442215.2. Lineage (NCBI taxonomy): Eukaryota > Metazoa > Chordata > Mammalia > Artiodactyla > Lipotidae > Lipotes > Lipotes vexillifer. The sequence continues at coordinate 1,521,554 of NW_006780388.1, forward strand.
AGAGGCCCGCTCACCGCGATGAAGAGTGGCCCCCGCTTGCCACAACTAGAGAAAACCCTCGCACAGAAACGAAGACCCAACACAGCCCAAAATTAATTAATTAATTAATTAATTTTAAAAAAAAAAGAAATTCTGACTTCCTAACTGCAAGGAAGTCAGAATTTAAAAATAAATAAATAAATAAATAAATAAATAAATAAATAAAAGGATCTGAGAAGAAAACAAAAATAGTCTTGGGTCAGCTGTCCTCATCTGGAAGCTGAAGACTGGGAGTAAATGCTCTGCTCTTCCTCTGGATCATGACATGTCCCACAGGAACCCTGGCTGCCACGCCCAAAGAGCAGGCTTGATGGGAGTTTCTACTCAAGGGAAGTGGGCATGTGTGCTTATCTGGTTCTGGTGCTCCAGACAGGGACCACTTGGCTACACCGCTTGGCTGAAGACCCTGAAAACTGTCCTTTTCATCAACAAGTAGCAAAAATACTGGAGATCCTAATGCTAGATCCCACCCAGATGTCAGGCAGGAAATCTCTTCTAACTGTCTGTTTCTTTAGGTCAACAAGGTAGTCCTTCTTTTGAGTCAGGGATGATAAAGATTTCAGAGCAATTTTCAACCCTCCTTCATACCTCTATCGAATACCTTGAGAAGAGGTGACTACTTAGGGCTTCCTGGTGGCACAGTGGTTAAGAATCCATCTGCCAATGCTGGGAACACGGGTTCGAGCCCTGGTCCGGGAAGACCCCACATGCCACGGAGCAACTAAGGCCATGCGCCACAACTACTGAGCCTGCACTCTAGAGCATGCGAGCCACAACTAGTGAAGCCTGCGCACCTGGAGCCCGTGCTCCGCAACAAGAGAAGCCACCGCAATGAGAAGCCCACGCCACAATGGAAGAGTAGACCCCGCTCGCCACAACTAGACAAAGTCCCAATGCAGCCAAAAATAAATTAATTAATTAAAAAAGAAGAAGAGGTGACTGCTTATTCTTTTCATTTAGGACTTAAGGGAGCTGAGGAACTGAGGTACCAATCTGGTAGCTCATATTTGTTCTTCCTGGTATCCATCTCACTACCTCCTCCTAGAAGTGCTTGTCCTCTTGTACCCCTAGGGGAAAGAAACACAGACAGACATGGCCCATCTTCTTCCATAAGTTGTCTGGTCTCTGAGTGGCTGATGCTTTGTGTCTGCTCAGCTGGGGACTCTTTCGGTCCCCACTCTATGCATACCAGTCAGCACAGAAAAAGGAAAGGGTATATGGTGGGAGGCTGTTGACCCCAGGCACTCAGAAACTCCCAAGAAAACATGAATGTAACTTCAAGTTTGAATTCAGCAACTCGACTGCTCTTCAGGGTGTTTTCCACCCTTAAAAGGTCTCTCCACTTGGTTCCTAGCTCTGTTGTAATCTGGAATGTTAAATTGATCCGGCACTATTTGCATTTTAAGAGGAGGCTAGAAAGTACAATACTGAACTCAGAGGATGCGCCATGTATGGTGCAATTTAGGAGCACCCAGATGGAGTATGTTTGGTTACAGAAAGATTTTTAGGAATCACTCATGTATACATAGATGGTTCCCATCTTGGCCTGTCAGTAAATTTGTTTTGAACTTTCAGGATATTGAGAAGAGCAGCCAAGACTTGCTTCTTAAAGATAATCCTGGGTGTGGTAATTACCCACCTTCACCCAGATTTCTGCCCATTCCTCCCCTAAATTTTACCACAAATCTCAATTGGCCACTCGGGGATTAGCCACAGCAAATACGGAATTTGAACTTGGCTTTCTCCTATCATGGAAACTGCTCCTGAGCTGTCAGAACTCCCCATATGTGGGTGCAAGTTCTCAGAATTCAAGCCTTGCTTTAATATTAGCCTGAGTAATAAAAGGAAAGGGAATCATAAAAAATAAAAACAAATAAATAAACCTAATCCTGAATTCCTGACCCTGGCAGAGAAGTTTTTATATATGTTTTATTTTAAAATATTTCATTTATGTGGGAGACAGCTGACAGTGATATTCCTGAGAGCTCAGTTTGTGCTTATCTTGCATCTAAGGTCTAAGTTAACCTTTTCATGATGACTTGGTCAGAACTGGACATAAGGTTTTCAGTGTAAACATTGTGGCAGTATGGCAGGCAAGAGCCACATAACAGAACAAAATTTGTCTAGAAGGTTGAAGTCTAAGGTGAATTTCAGGTATTTGGTGGGGTGAACAGGAGTTCTACCCCCGAATCTTAGAATTCAAGAATTAGAGATGTGGGAATCGGGAAGATGGTGGAAGAGTAAGACGAGATCACCTTCCTCCCTACAAATACACCAGAAATACATCTACAGGTGGAACAACTCCTACAGAACACCTGCTGAACGCTGGCAGAAGACCTCAGACCTCCCAAAAGGCAAGAAACTCCCCATGTACCTGGGTAGGGCAAAAGAAAAAAGAATAAACAGAGACAAAAGAATAGGGACGGGACCTGCAGCAGTAGAAGGGAGCTGTGAAGGAGGAAAGGTTTCCACACACTAGGAAGCCCCTTCACGGGCGGAGACTGCGGGGGGCGGAGGGGGGAAGCTTCGCAGAGCCGCGGAGGAGAGCACAGCAACAGGGGTGCGGAGGGCAAAGCGGAGAGATTCCCGCACAGAGGATCAGGGTCGACCAGCACTCACCAGCCTGAGAGGCTTGTCTGCTCACACGCCGGGGTAGGCGGGGCTGGGAGCTGAGGCTCGGGCTTTGGTCGGAGCGCCGGGAGAGGACTGAGGTTGGCAGCGTGAACACAGCCTGCAGGGGGTTAGTGCGCCACGGCTAGCCGGGAGGGAGTCCACGGAAAAGTCTGGAGCTGCCGAAGAGGCAAGAGACTTTTTCTTCCCTCTTTGTTTCCTGGTGCGCGAGGAGAGGGGATTAAGAGTGCTGCTTAAAGGAGCTCCAGAGACGGGCGCGAGCGGCGGCTAAAAGCGCGGGCCCCAGAGACGGGCATGAGACGCTAAGGCTGCTGCTGCCGCCACCAAGATGCCTCTGTGCAAGCACAGGTCACTGTCCACACCCCCACTTCCGAGGAGCCTGTGCAGCCCGCCACTGCCAAGGTCCCGGGATCCAGGGACAACTTCCCCGGGAGAACACATGGCACACCTCAGGCTGGTGCAATGTCATGCCGGCCTTTGCCGCGGCGGGCTCGCCCCGCATCCGCACCCCTCCTTCCCCCCGGCCTGAGTGAGCCAGAGCCCCAGAGTCAGCTGCTCCTTTAACCCCGTCCTGTCTGAGCGAAGAACAGACGTCCTCCAGAGACCTACAAGCAGAGGCGGAGCCAAATCCAAAGCTGAGCCCTGGGAGCTGTGCGAACAAAGAAGAGAAAGGGAAATCTCTCCCAGCAGCCTCAGGAGCAGCGGATTAAATCTCCACAATCAACTTGATGTACCGTGCATCTGTGGAATACGTGAATAGACAACGAATCATCCCAAATTGAGGAGGTGGACTTTGGGAGCAGCAATATATATATATATTTTTTTCCATTTTTTCTCTTTGTGAGTGTGTATGTGTATGCTTCTGTGTGTGATTTTGTCTGTATAGCTTTGCTTTTACCATTTGTCCTAGCGTTCTGCCTGTCCATTGTTTTTCTTTTTAAAGAAATTTTTCTTAATAATTTTTAATAACTTTATTTTATCTTCTTTCCTTCTTCGTTCCCTCTTCCTTCCTCCTTCCTTCCTCCTTCCTTTCTTCCTTCCTTCTTTCTTCCTTCATTTCTTCCTTCCTTCCTTGCTTTCTTCCTTACTTTCTTCCTTCCTTCCTTCCTTGCTTTCTTCCTTACTTTCTTCCTTCCTTCGTTCCCTCCTTCCTTTCTTCCTTCCTTTCTCCTTTCTTTCTTTCTTGCTTGCTTGCTTGCTTTCTTGCTTTCTTTCTTTTTCTCCCTTTTATTCTGAGCCATGTGGATGAAATGCTCTTGGTGCTGCAGCCAGGAGTCAGTGCTGTGCTTCTGAGGTGGGACAGCCAACTTCAGGACAATGGTCCACAAGAGACCTCCCAGCTCCACATAATATCAAACGGCGAAAATCTCCCAGAGATCTCCATCTCAACACCAGCACCCAGCTTCACTCAACGACCAGCAAGCTACAGTGCTGGACACCCTATGCCAAACAACTAGCAAGACAGGAACACAACCCCCCACCGCCCCGCATTAGCAGAGTGGCTGCCTAAAATCATAATAAGTCCACAGACACCCCAAAACACACCACCAGATGTGGACCTGCCCACCAGAAAGACAAGATCAGCCTTATCCACCAGAGCACAGGCACTAGTCCCCTCCACCAGGAAGCCTACACAACCCACGGAACCAACTTTAGCCACTGGGGACAGACACCAAAAACAACGGGAACTACGAACCTGCAGCCTGCAAAAAGGAGACCCCAAACACAGTAAGATAAGCAAAATGAGAAGACAGAAAAAAACACAGCAGATGAAGGAGCAAGATAAAAACCCACCAGACCTAACAAATGAAGAGGAAATGGGCAGTCTACCTGAAAAAGAATTCAGAATAATGATAGTAAAGATGATCCAAAATCTTGGAAATAGAATAGACAAAATGCAAGAAACATTTAACAAGGAACTAGAAGAACTATAGATGAAACAAGCAACAATGAACAACACAATAAATGAAATTAAAAATACTCTAGATGGGGCTTCCCTGGTGGCGCAGTGGTTGAGAGTCCGCCTGCTGATGCAGGGGACATGGGTTCGTGCCCCGGTCCGGGAAGAGCCCACATGCCACGGAGCGGCTAGGCCCATGAGCCATGGCCACTGGGCCTGCACGTCCGGAGCCTGTGCTCCGCAACGGGAGAGGCCACAACAGTGAGAGGCCCGTGTAGACAATGATGAACAACACAATAAATGAAATGAAAAATACTCTAGATGGGATCAATAGCAGAATAAATGAGGCAGAAGAACGGATAAGTGACCTGGAAGATAAAATAGTGGAAATAACTACTGCAGAGCAGAATAAAGAAAAAAGAATGAAAAGAACTGAGGACAGTCTCAGAGACCTCTGGGACAACATTAAACGCACCAACATTCGAATTATAGGGGTTCCAGAAGAAGAAGAGAAAAAGAAAGGGACTGAGAAAATATTTGAAGAGATTATAGTTGAAAACTTCCCTAATATGGGAAAGGAAATCGTTAATCAAGTCCAGGAAGCACAGAGAGTCCCATACAGGATAAATTCAAGGAGAAATACGCCAAGACACATATTAATCAAACTGTCAAAAACTAAATACAAAGAAAGCATATTAAAAGCAGCAAGGGAAAAACAACAAATAACACACAAGGGAATCCCCATAAGGTTAACAGCTGATCTCTCAGCAGAAACTCTACAAGCCAGAAGGGAGTGGCAGGACATACTGAAAGTGATGAAGGAGAAAAACCTGCAACCAAGATTACTCTACCCAGCAAGGATCTCATTCAGATTTGATGGAGAAATTAAAACCTTTACAGACAAGCAAAAGCTGAGAGAGTTCAGCACCACCAAACCAGCTTTACAACAAATGCTAAAGGAACTTCTCTAGACAAAAACACAAGAGAAGGAAAAGTCCTATAATAACGAACCCAAAACAATTTAGAAAATGGGAATAGGAACATACATATCGATAATTACCTTAAATGTAAATGGACTAAATGCTCCCACCAAAAGACACAGATTGGCTGAATGGATACAAAAACAAGACCCATATATATGCTGTCTACAAGAGACCCACTTCAGACCTAGAGACACATACAGACTGAAAGTAAGGGGATGGAAAAAGATATTCCATGCAAATGGAAACCAAAAGAAAGCTGGAGTAGCAATTCTCATATCAGACAAAATAGACTTTAAAATAAGGACTATCAGAAGCGATCAAGGGATCGATCCAAGAACATATAATAATTGTATAATTGTATACAATATAACAATTGTAAATATTTATGCACCCAACATAGGAGCACCTCAAGACATAAGGCAAATACTAACAGCCATAAAAGGGGAAATTGACAGTAACACATTCATAGTAGGGGACTTTAACACCCCACTTTCACCAATGGACAGATCATCCAAAATGAAAATAAATAAGGAAACACAAGCTTTAAATGATACATTAAACAAGATGGATTTAATTGATATTTATAGGACATTCCATCCAAAAACAACAGAATACACATTTTTCTCAAGTGCTCATGGAACATTCTCCGGATAGATCATTATCTTGGGTCACAAATCAAGCCTTGGTAAATTTAAGAAAACTGAAGTTGTATCAGGTATCTTTTCCAACCACAACGCTATGAGACGAGATATCAATTACAGGAAAAGATCTGTAAAAAATACAAACATACAGAGGCTAAACAATACACTACTTAATAATGAAGTGATCACTGAAGAAATCAAAGAGGAAATCAAAAAATACCTAGAAACAAATGACAATGGAGATACAACGACCCAAAACCTATGGGATGCAGCAAAAGCAGTTCTAAGAGGGAAGTTTATAGCAATACAAGCCCACCTTAAGAAGCAGGAAACATCTCGAATAAACAACCTAACCTTGCACCTCAAGCAATTAGAGAAAGAAGAACAAAAAAACCCCAGAGTTAGCAGAAGGAAAGAAATCATAAAAATCAGATCAGAAATAAATGAAAAAGAAATGAAGGAAACAATAGCAAAGATCAATAAAACTAAAAGCTGGTTCTTTGAGAAGATAAACAAAATAGATAAACCATTAGCCAGACTCATCAAGAAAAAAAGGGAGAAGACTCAAATCAATAGAATCAGAAATGAAAAAGGAGAAGTAACAACTGACACTGCAGAAATACAAAAAATCATGAGGGATTACTACAAGCAACTCTATGCCAATAAAATGGACAATCTGGAAGAAATGGACAAATTCTTAGAAATGCACAAACTGCCAAGACTGAATCAGGAAGAAATAGAAAATATGAACAGACCAATCACAAACACTGAAATTGAAACTGTGATTAAAAATCTTCCAACAAACAAAAGCCCAGGACCAGATGGCTTCACAGGCGAATTCTATCAAACATTTAGAGAAGAGCTAACACCTATCCTTCTCAAACTCTTCCAAAATATAGCAGAGGGAGGAACACTCCCAAACTCATTCTACGAGGCCACCATCACCTTGATACCAAAACCAGACAAGGATGTCACAAAGAAAGAAAACTACAGGCCAATATCACTGATGAACATAGATGCAAAAATCCTCAACAAAATACTAGCAAACAGAATCCAACAGCACATTAAAAGGATCATACACCATGATCAAGTGGGGTTTATTCCAGGAATGCAAGGATTCTTCAATATACGCAAATCTATCAATGTGATAAACCATATTAACAAATTGAAGGAGAAAAACCATATGATCATCTCAATAGATGCAGAGAAAGCTTTTGACAAAATTCAACACCCATTTATGATAAAAACCCTGCAGAAAGTAGGTGTAGAGGGAACTTTCCTCAATATAATAAAGGCCGTATATGACAAGCCCACAGCCAACATCATCCTCAATGGCGAAAAACTGAAAGCATTTCCACTAAGGTCAGGAACAAGACAAGGTTGCCCACTCTCACCACTCTTATTCAACATAGTTTTGGAAGTTTTAGCCACAGCAATCAGAGAAGAAAAGGAAATAAAAGGAATCCAAATCGGAAGAGAAGAAGGTAAAGCTGTCACTGTTTGCAGATGACATGATACTATACATAGAGAATCTTAAATATGCTACCAGAAAGCTACTAGAGCTAATCAATGAATTTGGTAAAGTAGTAGGATACATAATTAATGCACAGAAATCTCTGGATTTCCTATACACTAATGATGAAAAATCTGAAAGTGAAATAAAGAAAACACTCCCATTTACCATTGCAACAAAAAGAATAAAATATCTGGGAATAAACCTACCAAAGGAGACAATTTTCTGTATGCAGAAAATTATAAGACACTGATGAAAGAAATTAAAGATGATACAAATAGATGGAGAGATATACCACGTTCTTGGATAGGAAGAATCAACATTGTGAAAATGACTCTACTACCCAAAGCAATCTACAGATTCAATGCAATCCCTATCAAACTACCACTGGCATTTTTCACAGAACTAGAACAAAAAATTTCACAATTTGTATGGAAACACAAAAGACCCCGAATAGCCAAAGCAATCTTGAGAACAAAAAATGGAGCTGGAGGAATCAGGCTGCCTGACTTCAGACTATACTACAAAGCTACAGTAATCAAGACAGTATGGTACTGGCACAAAAACAGAAAGATAGATCAATGGAATAGGATAGAAAGCCCAGAGATAAACCCATGCACATATGGTCACCTTATCTTTGATAAAGGTGGCAGGAATATACAGTGGAGAAAGGACAGCCCCTTCAATAAGTGGTGCTGGGAAAACTGGACAGGTACATGTAAAAGTATGAGATTAGATCACTCCCTAACACCATACACAAAAATAAGCTCAAAATGGATTAAAGACCTAAATGTAAGGCCAGAAACTATCAAACTCTTAGAGGAAAACATAGGCAGAACACTCTATGACATAAATCACAGCATAGATCTGTTTTGACCCACCTCCTAGAAAAATGGAAATAAAAACAAAAATAAACAAATGGGACCTAATAAACTTCAAAGCTTTTACACAGCAAAGGAAACCACAAACAAGACCAAAAGACAACCCTCAGAATGGGAGAAAATATTTGCAAATGAAGCAACTGACAAAGGATTAATCTCCAAAATTTACAAGCAGCTCATGCAGCTCAATAACAAAAAAACAAACAACCCAATCCAAAAATGGGCAGAAGACCTAAATAGACATTTCTCCAAAGAAGATATACAGACTGCCAACAAACACATGAAAGAATGCTCAACATCATTAATCATTAGAGAAATGCAAATCAAAACTACAATGAGATATCATCTCACACCAGTCAGAATGGCCATCATCAAAAAATCTAGAAACAATAAATGCTGGAGAGGGTGTGGAGAAAAGGGAACACTCTTGCACTGCTGGTGGGAATGTGAATTGGTTCAGCCACTATGGAGAACAGTATGGAGGTTCCTTAAAAAACTACAAATAGAACTACCATATGACCCAGCAATCCCACTACTAGGCATATACCCTGAGGAAACCAGAATTCAAAAAGAGTCATGTACCAAAATGTTCATTGCAGCTCTATTTACAATAGCCCGGAGATGGAAACAACCTAAGTGCCCATCATCGGATGAATGGATAAAGAAGATGTGGCACATATATACAATGGAATATTACTCAGCCATAAAAAGAAACGAAATTGAGCTATTTGTAATGAGGTGGATAGACCTAGAGTCTGTCATACAGAGTGAAGTAAGTCAGAAAGAGAAAGACAAATACCATATGCTAACACATATATATGGAATTTAAGGAAAAAAATGTCATGAAGAACCTAGGGTTAAGACAGGAATAAAGACACAGACCTACTGGAGAACGGACTTGAGGATATGGGGAGGGGGAAGGGTGAGGTGTGACAGGGCGAGAGAGAGGCATGGACATATATACACTTACAAACGTAAGGTAGATAGCTAGTGGGAAGCAGCCGCATGGCATAGGGATATTGGCTGGGTGCTTTGTGACCGCCTGGAGGGGTGGGATAGGGAGGGTGGGAGGGAGGGAGACAAAGAGGGAAGAGATATGGGAACATATGTATATGTATAACTGAGTCACTTTGTTATAAAGCAGAAACTAACACACCATTTTAAAGCAATTATATCCCAATAAAGATGTTAAAAAATAATTTAAAAAAGATTTTTTTTTGATGTGTACCATTTTAAAATAATTAATTAATTTATTTATTTTTGGCTGTGTTGGGTCTTCATTGCTGTGCCCAAGCTTTCTCTAGTTGCAGCGAGCGGGGGCTACTCTTCGTTGTGGTGCGCGGGCTTCTCATTGTCGTGGCTTCTCTAGTTGCAGAGCATGGGCTCTAGGCGCGTGGGCCTCAGTAGTTGTGGCATGCGGGCTCAGTAGCTGTGGCTCGCAGGCTCTAGAGTGCAGACTCAGTAGTTGTGGTGCATGGGCTCATCTGCCGCTTGGCATGTGGGATCTTCCCGGACCAGGGCTCAAACCCGTGCCCCCGCATGGGCAGGCAGATTCTTAACCACTGCGCCACCAGGGGAGCCCTATATGGACCATTTTGTAAGTCTTCATTGAATTTATTATGCTTTATATTTTGGCTTTTTGGCCACAAGGCATGTGGGACCTTAGCATCCTGACCAGGGATCGAACCTGCATCCCCTGCATTGGAAGGCGAAGTCTTAACCACTGGACTGCCAGGGAAGTCCGTGTTCCACCATTCTTTTTTTTTTTTTTTTAAGAAAGTTGCCTTGAACTTCCCTGGTGGCACAGAGGTTGAGAGTCCGCCTGCCGATGCAGGGGACATGGGTTCGTGCCCCGGTCCGGGAAGATCCCACATGCCGCGGAGCGGCTGGGCCCGTGAGCCATGGCCACTGAGCCTGCGTGTCCGGAGCCTGTGCTCTGCAGCGGGAGAGGCCACAACAGTGAGAAGCCCACGTACTGAAAAAAAAAAAGAAAGAAAAGAAAGTTGCCTTATTATTTTTCAATTTTTAAAATTATTTAGTTATTTATTATTTATTTTCGGCTGCACCAGGTCTTAGTTGCAGCACCGGGATCTTTGTTGCAGCATGCGGGATCTTTTAGTTGCAGCATGTGGACTTCTCAGTTGCGGCATGTATGCGGGACCTAGTTCCCAGATCAGGGATCGAACCTGGGCCCCCTGCATTAGGAGCGCGGAGTCTTACCCACTGGACTACCAGGGAATTCCCCCTGTTCCACCATTCTTAACAGTGGCGTATATCCTGAAGGCCACCTGTGGTCTAACATGGTGGTAGGTGCTCTAGCCACATGTCCACATTCCTGCACGGAAGGTGGAAGGAGATGTCTGCGCCTAGTTTGGGAAACTATCCTAGAAGTCCCACCAAATATCTTCCCCGTACATCTCATGGATGAGGATTCAGTTATATAACTACACCTAATTGCATAGGAGGCTGGAAAATGTAGTTTTTAGCTGGTCACAATTATTATATCACATCACATCACATCATGTCAGGCAGCCCCATAATACAAGTGTTGTATTAGTAAGAAAGAAATGGAGAAGAGGTATTGAGCAGCCAAGCAATAGTCCCTGCCCCAAGAAGAATGATTAACTTCTTTTGAAATAGACTTCTGTATTGTTTGGCTAAATACAATAAGAATGTATTTCTTTACAATTAGAAAAATCAATTAGGGAAAGTTTTGAGTGCCTTTTAAATTTTTATTGAGATAAAATTCACATAACAAAATTCATAATTTTAACCATTTAAAATGTTCAATCCTGTGGTTTATAGTATATTCACAAGGTTGTTTAATCATTACCTCTGTCTACTTCCAAAATATTTTCATCATCCCCAAAGAAAACCCTCTACCCATTTAGTGGTTACTCCCCATTCTCCCTTGCCCCATCCTCTGACAACCATTAATCTCCTTTCTGTCTCTGTGGATTTCCCTATTCCAGATATTTCATATATATGGAATCATATGTGACCTTTTGGGCCTGACTTCCTTTACTTAGCATAATGTTTTCAAGCTTCATCCTCATTGTACTAAATTCCTTTTTATGAATTGATAATATCCCATTATATGGATATACTACATTTTGTTCCTCCATTCATCAGCTGATGAACACTTGGGTGGTTTAAACCTTCTGGCTATTGCAAACAGTGTTCCTATGAACATTCACTTGCAAGTTTTTGTTTGAAAGCATGTTTTCAATTCTTTCAAGGATATACGTAGGAGTGGAATTATTGGCTCATATCGTAATTCTATGTTTAACTTTTTGAGGAATTGCCAAACTGTTTTCCACAGAGGCCGTATCATTTTATATTCTCACCAGCAACGTAGAGGGTTCCAATTTTTCTACATCTTTACCAATTATTGTTGTCCCTTTTGAAAAAACATTACAGCAATTCTAGGGGGTGAGATGTATTTCTCTTTAGGGTTTTGATTTACATTTCCCCAATGACTAGTGATGTTGAGCATCATTTCATGTGCAATTGAATTGTCTTTTCACTTTTTTAATAGTGCCCTTTGAAATACAACAGTTGTTTATTTTGATGAGTCCAGTTTATCTATATTTTCTTTTTTGCTTTTTTTTCTGGTGTCATATCCAAGAATCCACTGCCAAATCCAAGGTCATGAAGATTTACCCATATGTTTTCTTTTAAGAGGTATACTTTTAGCTCTTACATTTAGGTCTTTTATTCATGTTGAGTTAATTTTTGTATATAGTGTGAGGTAAGGCTGCAATTTGATTATTTGCATGTCCATACCCATTCTTCTCAGTACCATTTGTTGACAGTACTATTCTTTCCACATTGGATGGTCTTACCATTCTTGTCAAAAATCAATTGACCATAGATGTGTGGGTTTATTCCTGGACTCTGAGTTCTATTCAGCTGATCTATATATCTATCTCTGTGTGGTTTTAAAAACATTTATTTATTTATTTATTTATTTTAGGTTGTACTGAGTCCTAGCTGCAGCACGTGGGATCCTCACTTTGGCATGTTTAGTTGAGGCATGCAGGATCCTTTTAGTTGGGGCATGCGAACTCGCGGTTGCAGCATGCAAACTTGTAGTTGTGGCATGCATGTGGGATCTAGTTCCCTGACCAGGGATCGAACCTGGGGTATCCTGCATTGGGAGTGCAGATTCCTTCTCACTGGACCACCAAGGAAGTCCTATCTCTGTGTTTTGATTACTATATCTTTGTAGGAATTTTTGAAACTGGGAAATGTGAGTTCCCCAACTTTGTTCTTCTTTTTCAATATTGTTTTGGCTATTCAGGGTTTGAAATTCCATATTAATTTTAGTATTAGCTTTTCAATTTCTGTAAAGGACACATTTGGAACTTTGACAGGGATTGCATTGAATCTGTAGATCCCTTTGGAAAGTATGGCCATCTTAACAATATTAACTCTTCCAATCCATGAACATGAGATGTCTTTCTATTCATTTTAGTCTTCTTTAATTTCTTTCAGCAATGTTTTATACTTGTTTGTATACAAGTATTGTATCTTCTTGGTGAAATTCATTCCTAAATATTTTATTCTTTTTGATAATATTATAAATGAAATTGTTTTCTTAAATTTCCTTTTCAAATTGTTCCTTGCAAATATATAGAACCACAGATGATTTTTATGTCTTGATATTGAACTGTGCAACTTGGCTGAATTTATCAACTCTAATACTTGGGTATTTGTTGATTCGTTATGATTTTCTATATATAAGATCATCTCACCTGTGAATAGAGATATTTCTTCATCTTCCTTTCCAATTTGCATGTCTTTTATTTATTTTTATTGCCTAATTGCTCTGTCTAGAACTTCCAGTAAAATTTTGAATTGAAGTGATCAAAGTGAGCATCCTCTCATCTTATTCTTGATCTTAGGGGGAATGCTTTCAGTCTTCCATCATTAAGTCATTAAGTCTTGCACCATTAAGTCATTAAGTCTTCCATGATGTTAGCTGTGAGTTTTTTAATAAATGCTCCTTACCATGTTGAGGAAGTACCTTTCTACTCCTAGCCTGATGAGAGTTTTTTTAATCAGAAAGGATGTAAGATTTTGTCAAAGGTTTTTCTGCATCAATTGAGATGATCATTTGATTTTGGTCCTTTATTCCACTAATGTGCTATATTACATTGACTGATTTTCATATACTGAACCACTATTTTTTTCCTGGAATAAATACCACTGGTCATGATGTATAATCATTTTAATAAGCTGCTGAATTCAGTTTTCTGGTATTTTGCTGAGGATTTTTACATCTACATTCACATGGCATATTAATCTGTAGTCTTGTGATGTCTTTGTCTGGCTTTGTTATCACAGGAGTGCTGACCTCATAGAATGAGTTCAGATGCAGTTCTTCCTCTTCTATTTTTGGAATAGTCTGAGAAGGGTTGGTGTTAATTTTTCTTTAACTGTTTGGTAGAATTTACCAGTGAAGTCATTGGGTCCTGGTCTTTTGTTTCTTAGGAGGTTTTTGACTACTGGCTAATTCTTTTTACATGTTATAGGTCTATTTACATTTCTGTTTCTTCTTGAGTCAGTTTTTACAGCTTTGTGTTTCTAAGAAGTTTTCCATTTCATCTAGGTTACTAATTTGTTGGTGTACAGTTGTTCATAGTATTCTCTTATAATCCTCTTCATTTCTATAAAAGCAGTAGGAATGTTCTCACTTTCACTTCTGATTTTAGTAATTTGTGATTTCTCTCTTTCTCTCTTGGTCAGTTCAGCTAAGTTTTGTCAATATTTTTAATCTTTTCAAAGAACCAGTTTTGGTGTGTTTGATTCTCTATTGTTTTTCTATTCTCTATTTCGTTCCATTTCACTTCTCTATTTCTATTCCCTATTCCATTCTAATCTTAATTATTTTCTTCCTTTGGCTGCTGTTGCATTTAGTTTGCTCTTTCCTTAAAACAGAAAGTTATTGCTTTGAGATATTTCTTCTTTTTTAACATAGGTATTTACAGCCATAAATTTCCCTTTGAGTATTACTATTGCTGCATCCCTTAAGTTTTGGTATGTTGTATTTTTGTCTTCATTCATCTCAAAATATTTCATAATTTCCCTTATGATGTCTTCTTTGACCTACTGGTCATTTAAGAGTGTGTTAATTAATTTCTCGTATTTGTGAATTTGCCAGTTTTCTTTTTGTTATTTCTAGTTTTATTCCATGCAGTCAGAGAAGATACCTTATATGACTTGAATCTTTTAAAATTTATTAAGCCTTATTTCATTGCCTACTATATGGTCTATCCTGGATAATGTCCATGTGCACTTGAGAAGAATGTGTACTGTTGTTGGGGAGGGTGTTCTATATATAACTGTTATATCTAGCTGGTTTATAATGTTGTTGAAGAACTCAGTTTGTTTTTTTGATCTTCTGTCTAGCTGTTCTATGTATTATTAAAAGTAAGGTTTTGGGGCTTCCCTGGTGGTGCAGTGGTTAAGAATCCGCCTGCCAGTGCAGGGGACATGGGTTTGAGCCCTGGTCCAGGAAGATCCCACATGCCGCAGAGCAACTAAGCCCATGCCCCACAACTACTGGGCCTGAGCTCTGGAGACTGCGAGCCACAACTACTGAGCCCATGTGCCACAACTACTGAAGCCCGTGTGCCTAGAGCCCATGCTCCACAACAAGAGAAGCCACCGCAATGAGAAGCCTGTGCACCGCAACGAAGAGTAGCCCCTGCTTGCCACAACTAGAGAAAGCCCGCGCGCAGCAACAAAGACCCAACACAGCCATAAATAAATAATAAACAAACAAACTGTAAAATGGCCAAAGGACTCAAAGAGACATTTCTCTAAAGAAGATAAATGGTCAACAAGCACATGAAAAGATGCTCAACATCATTAGTCACTGGGGAAATGCAGACCAAAAACATAATTAAATACCACTTTATACTCATTTAGATGGCTAGAATAATAATACAAATAGAAAAATAGTTAGTGTTAGCAAGAAGGTAGAAAAAAGGAACCCCTGAACATGTCTGGTGAGAATGCACAGGCATACTTTGGAGGTACTGAGGGTTCAGTTCCAGACCACTGCAACAAAGCAAACACTGTGGGAATTCCCTGGCAGTCCAGTGGTTAAGACTCTGTGGTCTCACTGCTGAGGGCCTGGGTTCAATCCCTGGTCAGGGAACTAAGATCCCACAAGGCGCACAGTGCAGCCAAAAAACAAAAAAAGCAAACGTTGCAATAAAGTGACAATTTTTTTGTTTTGTTTTCCCAGAGCATATAAAAGTTATAGTTACACTGTACTGCAATTTAGTAAGTATGCAATAGCATTATGTCTACATAATGCCAAAACTGTTACAATAGTAACATCAAAAATCACTGATCACAGATCACCATAACAAATATAATAATGAAAAAGTTTGAAATATTGTGAGAATTATCAAAATGTGACACAGAGACAAAAAGTGAGAAAATGCTGTTGGAATAATGGTGCTGCTAGACTTGCTGATGCAGGGTTGCCACAAACATTCAATTTGTAAAAATACATTAGCTGTGAAGGGCAATAAAAGTGCACTAAAATGAGGTATGCCTATAAAATATTTCAGGCCTGATAGGTAAATCTGTTCCTCAAAAATTAAACATAAAACTACCATATGACCCCACAGTACCACTTCTGAGTATACTGTATGCCAACAGAGCTGAAAACATGTACTCAAAACAAATACTTGTACTTGCATGTATGCAACAGGGCTATCACAATAGCCAAAAAGTAGAAACAACTTAAATGTCCATCAACAGATGAATGTATAAACAAATTGTAATGAATCAATAATACTGAATATTATTCAGCCAAAAAAGGAATGAAGTGCTGATTGAAACATGCTGCAATGTGGGTCAACTTAAAAAGCATTACACTAGTGAAAGAAAGTCAGGCCCAACATGTCACATACTGTAAGATTCCATTTATATTAAATATTCAGATTAGATAAATCCAGAGGGACAAAAAGCAGGTTTGTGATTTGCCAGGCACTATAGGAAAACAAGAATGAGGAGTAACTGCCTAGTGGATATGGGGCTTTCTTTGGGTGTGATGAAAATATTTTGGAACTAGATAGAAGTAGTAGTTGCACAAATTATGAATGTACTAAATGCCACTCAATCGTTCACTTTAAAATGGTTAATTCTGTTTTATGTGATTGTAACCTCATTAAATATTTGCCTATTTAAAATCAACCTGCCATATTTATGTGGGTCTATTTCTGGACTCTTTATTCTATGCCATTGATCTGTGTGTCTACCCCTGTACCAATATCACACTCTTTTGATTAACATAGCTTTAGAGAAAGTCTTATAATCAAGTAATGTGATTTCTTCAATTTTTTTCTTATTTTTCAAAACTGTTTAGGCTATTCTAGTTCTTTTATCTTTCCACATTGCATTAAAACTATTGATCAATCAGGGGAGAATTGACATTTTTACTACTTTGAGTCTTTCCAATTTATGAACATGTATGTCCTTCCATTTATTTAGGACATCTTTGATTTATTTCACCAGTGATTTATAGTTCTCAGCACACACAACCTCTACATGATTTGTTAGATTTATAACCATTTCTTTTTTTGAAGTTATTGTAAATTACATTGTTTCCAATGTACAGAAATAGAATTTGTTTTGTTTATTGACCTTGCATCTTGTGATCTTACTAAATTTACTTATTTTAGAGATTTTGGCAGGGTCTTAGAATTTTCTACATTGACAATCATGTCATCAGTGAACAGGAACAGTTTTGTTTTTCCTTTTCAATCTGGATGTTTTTTATTTCCCTTTCTTTCGTTATTGCACTGGTCAAACCTTCCAGTACAATGCTAAACACGAGTGGCAGGACTGGGTATTCTTGTCTTGTTGCTTATCTCAGAGGGAAAGCATTCAATCTTTGATAACTAAGTATGATATGAGCTATAGAGCTTTTTCTTTTTTTTCCAGTATGCGGGCCTCTCACTGTTGTGGCTTCTCCTGTTGCAGAGCACAGGCTCCGGACGCGCAGGCTCAGAGGCCATGGCTCATGGGCCTAGCTGCTCCGCGGCATGTGGGATCTTCCCGGACCAGGGCATGAACCCATGTCCCCTGCATCGGCAGACGGACTCTCAACAACTGCGCCACCAGGGAAGCCCTATAGAGAGCTTTTTTAATAGATGCTCTTTTACAGGTTGAAGAAGTTCCATTCTATTCCTAGTTTCCTGGGAGTTTTTGTCATAAGTAAATGTTGTATTTTGCCTCCATCTTCACCACAGTGCTCACTTCAAGGTTTCTAGTTGTGCTGAGCTGAGGTAAAGGGATATCAGAGAACATAAATTGTAAACTCACCATCAGTTCAGTGGTACTTTGAACTCTGGTGTTCTTCTCCAAATCACCAACTGCTATTAATGCTTTGACGTTCTCAAATAGCTGCTCCATACATTCTCTCCAGGTTTTAGAGTTGTTTTCTATGTGAGAGAAAAGGTGAAGCATGCTTACTTCATCTTATCCAGAGCTGGAACCCCAATACTTAGTTTTCCTTGTGCCTTTCCAACATCTATACATTTTTTCTTTTCCTGTATTACTGGTTCTCCACTCTGATACCTAATCCCTGCCTCCACCGAGGTCTTCCCAAATTAGTTTACTTCTTTTCAAAGGCTTTACTTAATCTTTTTTCTTGTCCACAATCTTCTTCCCTGTCCCACCTGCTACTATTAGTTACCTGGAAGCCAACTTGTCACCCTCTGCTTTAGTCCCTTCTTAGGTTTTTTAAATTGAGATATAAGACACATATCATAAAATTCACCACTTTGAAATATTTAATTCAGTAGTTTTATTACCATACTTACATTTCATTATCACTATTTAATTCCAGAACATTTTCATCACCCCAAAAGAAACCCTGTATCTTTAGCAGTAAACCTCCACCCCCTGCAGTTTCCAGTCCCTGGAAACCACTAATCCACTTTCTGTCACTATAGATTTGTCTGTTCTGGATATTTCATACAACATGTGACCTTTTGCGTCTGACTCCTTGCACTTAGAATGTTTTCAACGTTCATCTATGTTGTAGCATATATCAGAATTTCCTTTCCTTTTATTGCTAAACAACATTCCATTGTATGGATATACCACATTTTATTTATCCATTTATTAGTTGATGGACGTTTGGGTTGTTTCTAGTTTGGGGCTATTGTGAATAATGCTGCTATGTACATTCATATATAAGTTTTCTGTGGACACAAGTTTTCTATTCTCTTGGGTCTATATGTAGCAGTGGAATTGCTGGGACAAATGGTAATTCGATGTTTAACTTTTGAAGTTAGTGCCCAAGTGTTTTCTACAGTGGCTGAACAATTTAAATTCCCACCAGCAGTGTATGAGGGTTCTAATTTCTCCACATCCTCAATAACACGTTCTTATCTATTATCCACATGCTAGTGGATAGTATCTCATTGTGGTTTTGATTTCCATTTCCATGATGGCTAATGATGTTGAGTGCCTTTTTATGTGCCGACTGGCCATTTATATATCTTATTGTGAGAAACGTCTATTCAAATCCTTTGCCCTTTTCAATATTAAATTCTCTACTACTGAGTTTCTTTCATGTAGTGTTAAATAATGCTGCTTGAGGTGAAGTTTCTGACCACTTGGGGGTTGATGGTTGTGAAAAGTTGAGACATAGACCAAAAAAACAAAAAACAAAAAACAAAAACAAACAAACCCTTTTAGCAAGTAGAATTGCTTATATACTAAAGTGCCTAAATTTTTGTAGGTGTTTTCTTTGTGTCTGAATGTATCTAGACTTCTTGTCTCCGACTTTAGGGCTCTAATCATGTCATTCATAAGAATTTTAAAACTTAAAAATATCAAAGATAGGGGCTTCCCTGGTGGCGCAGTGGTTGAGAGTCCGCCTGCCAATGCAGGGGACGCGGGTTCGTGCCCCAGTCCAGGAAGATCCCACATGCCACCGAGCGGCTAGGCCCGTGAGCCATGGCCACTGAGCCTGCGCGTCCGGAGCCAGTGCTCCGCAACGGGAGAGGCCACAACAGTGAGAGGCCCGCGTACCGCAAAAAAAAAAAAAAAAAAAAATATATATATATATATAAAAGATACTCTCCAAATGTGAATGCTAAAGTCCACTCTCAAAAAAGTAGAGAGCCTAAGTCAATTCAAACACATCTATTTTTTAAATTAATTTTAAGGTATGTAAGACAGTAGAGTTGTGTTTTTCCTATTCTATTTTGGGGAAGCTGCAGTTGGTCTTGAAGATAAGGAAGAGTGGGAAACTGACCATGGAAAGCCAATCTGCCAATCAAATGAATGATACAAATATTATACAAATTGTTTAAACCATGTAAAGAAACCTAGAAAATGTCCACTTTATCCCCAACCTGGCATTCTTTAGAAGCAAAAACACAAAACCAAAAATGCTTGTGAAGATAAAATCCCAGCACCTAAAACAATGCCTGGCATGTAGAAAGTGCCCAATAAACATTTGCCCAATGTTGAATGAATACATGAACATTCACAGTGCATATCGCTCCAAAAGTTTTAGGGAGCAAACATCCACAGGCAGAAATAGAACTAGTTTTTGGCAGCAGGTTAATGTGTCAATTTGGGAACTGCAGGTGATAAACACTAGTTCATGGCACCAGCAATACTGGTTACAAGTAACACTTGGCTTGTTAAGTTGATTTTTATAAATGTTAAATTACAGCAAGAATTAATTGGCCATAAAATGATCTTTCAAAGCATTTTGCACCACACTTCTTGACTATCAGAGCACTGGGTGTTGAAGTACAGAGTAACTACTTTACAAATAACTCCAGAAAGAGAATCAAGGGAAGGACTGGACACTAACCAAGGAAAAGGAAAGAAAACTCCTCATGAAGAGGAAGTATGGTGCCAAATGGGGAAGGAAACAGAAAAGGAGTATTAAATTTCCACATTAGTTTTCATCTTAGCGGTTACCAAAATGCTATAGTTAAATGCTAATAAAAAGAAATACCAGGACTTCCCTGGTGTCACAGTGGTTAAGAACCCGCCTGCCAACGCAGGGTACATGGGTTCGAGCCCTGCTCCGGGAAGATCCCACATGTCGTGAAGTAATTAAGCCCCTGCACCACAACTACTGAGCCTGCGCTCTAGAGCCTGCGAGCCACAACTACTGAGCCTGTGTGCCACAACTAACTACTGAAGCCCGCGTGCCTAGAACCCGTGCCCGGCAGCAAGAGAAGCCACCGCAATGAGAAGCCCGTGCACTGCAACGAAGAGTAGTCCCTGCTCGCTGCAACTAGAGAAAGCCTGCATGCAGCAACGAAGACCCAGCGCAGCCAAAAATAAATAAATGAAATAATAATAAAAATAAATAAAATAATAAAAATAAATAAAATAAATTTGTTTAAAAGAAAAAGAAAGAAATACCATCAAGTAGGAATGGTTAGAAGATGGCTCAGGATTAGGCATATGATTAGAGGGAATTATAACAAATTCTAATGTTTTTAGTATTCATTTACACATAATTTCAATTAAAAAAAAAGAGAAAAACAAAGTAGGTAAATGAGGGCCACTTTGAGCTCCAGGGGAAATGTCTTATATGAACATGTTAGAGAGTAATTACTATTATTATTTTGTTCTTTAGTGGCTTCCAGGAAACCAACAATTAACTGTTGCCATGAACTCTTAATGAGCAAGTCACTCTGGGGTGTGTTAAAAGTTAGCAGTCCATCATGCAGTTTCAACTTACTAATAAGTTGCTCTGGTGATCATTACAGGCATCTAGTATTCCTTTTGGAGCACCCTCATTATTATTTTTTTAACATCTTTATTGGAGTATAATTGCTTTACAATGGTGTGTTAGTTTCTGCTGTAAAACAAAGTGAGTCAGATATACATATACATATATCCCCATATCTCCTCCCTCTTGCGTCTCCCTCCCACCCTCCCTATCTCACCCCTCTAGGTGGACACAAAGCACAGAGCTGATCTCCCTGTGCTACACGGCTGCTTCCCACTAGCTATTTTACATTTGGTAGTGTATATATGTCCATGCCACTCTCTCACTTCCTCCCAGCTTACCCTTCCCCCTCCCTGTGTCCTCAAGTCTATTCTCTATGTCTGTGTCTTTATTCCTGTCCTGCCCCTAGGTTCTTCAGAACCTTTTTTTTTTTTTTTTTTTTTTAAGATTCCACATACATGTGTTAGCATACGGTATTTGTTTTTCTCTTTCTGACTTACTTCACTCTGTATGACATGACAGTCTCTAGGTCCATCCACCTCACTACAAATAACTCAATTTCATTTCTTGGAGCACCCTCATTATGAAGCATTCGGGTTGCCTGCTGTTATAAATGAATAACCCCTGGCGGGGGTTGGGGAGATCAAGAGGATCCTCTTACAAAGTCATCTTGAGAAGTTATTGGTCAAGTTCTGGTTGCCCTTTGAGGGAGGGAAAGGCAGCTCCCACATTCTTAATTAAGCTTGCCTCTTGTGGGAGAGAAGGCTTCTGCTGAGTGGGAATTCCTTCTCAAAGACCGATTAGGGTATGATTGTCAAGATGTATTTCTTTTAAATGGAACTATTTATGCATGAAATGCCATAACGTCTGAGATGTGCTTTAAAATACTCCAAAAGAAACAAAATAAAAACTGGAGAGGTTAAATGAAACAAAATAGATAAAATGTTGATAATTGTTGACACCTACATAGGGTTCATTACATTATTCTCTACTCACTCCTAGAAACCGGGGTCAGAAACCTCACAGGTCTCCACATTGAATCAGGGTTGTTAGGAAGGAGGAAAGGAAAAACGCATGCTAAGAGGCAACCAACAAATGTCTACTACACGCCCCACCTGTAAAACTTCCAGTGTAATAGAATAGAGGACATTGAATGATAGCTTCTAAAATTGTAACATAGATAGTTGTGAAGCTATAATCAGAGATCAGGGACCTGGACAGTCTGTAGAGATGAAAGGTTACCTTAATGAAAGAATACGAAGTGTCTGGGGTGGATGGGAATAGTGGTGAGGAATTCTATGAAGCAAACATTACCCTAATACCAAAAAACAAAATAAAGACATTACTAATATCTCTCATGAACATAGATTCCAAACTCCTCAACAAAATATTAACAAATCAAATTCAACAATGTATAACGAAAGTTATACAAGTGGGATTTATTCCAGGAATGCAAAACTGGTTCAATATTCAAAAATTAATTGTCAGGACTTCCCTGGTGGGTCAGTGGTTAGGAATCCGCCTGCCAGTGCAGGGGATGCAGGTTCGAACCCTGGTCCGGGAAGATCCCACATGCCGCGGAGCAACTGAGCCCGTGCGCCACAACTACTGAGCCTGAACTCTGGAGCCCGCTAGCCACAACTACTAAAGCCCGCGCGCCTACAGCTTGTGCTCTACAAGAGAAGCACGCGCACCGCAACAAAGAGTAGCCCCTGCTCGGCACAACTAGAGGAAGCCTGCACACAGCAACGAAGACCCAACGAAGCCAAAAGTAATTAATTAAGAGCTTAGGGCTTCCCTGGTGGCGCAGTGGTTGAGAGTCCGCCCGCCGATGCAGGGGACACGGGTTCTTGCCCCGGTCCGGGAAGATCCCACATGCCGCAGAGTGGCTGGGCCCGTGAGCCATGGCCGCTGAGCCTGCGCGTCCGGAGCCTATGCTCCACAACGGGAGAAGCCACAACAGTGAGAGGCCCACGTACCACGCAAAAAAAATAAAATTAAAAAAAAGAACTTATACAAAATTAATGTAATCCATCACATCAACAGGCTAAAGAATAAAAATCAACACTGTCAAGATGGTAATTCTTCCCAACTTGATCTACAGATTCAATGGAATCCCAATAAGAATCCCAGCAAGGGCTTCCCTGGGGGCACAGTGGTTAAGAATCCGCCTGCCAATGCAGGGAACACGGGTTCAAGCTCTGGTCTAGGAAGATCCCACATGTCGCGGAGCAACTAAGCCCGTGTGCCACAACTACTGAGCCTGCGCTCTAGAGCCCAGGAGCCACAACTACTGAGCCCATGTGCCACAACTACTGAAGCCTGCACGCCCTACAGCCCATGCTCCGCAACAAGAGAAGCCACTGCAATGAGAAGCCCGCACACTGCCACGAAGAGTAGCCCCTGCTCGTTGCAACTAGAGAAAGCCTGCGCACAGCAACGAAGACCCAATGCAGCCAAAAATAAATAAATAAAATAAATTTATTTTTTAAAAAATCCCAGCGAGTTATTTTCTGGATATTGACAAATTGATTTTTAAATATATATGGAGAGGCACAAGACCCAGAATAGCCACCATGATATTGAAGAAGAAAAAATTAGAGGACTGACATTACTCGACACTGACTTACTGTAAAGCTACAATAATCAAGACAGTGTGGTGTAGGTGAAAGAATAGACAAATAGATCAATGGAACAGAATAGAGAGCCCAGAAATAGACCAACACAAATATGGACAGCTGACTGTTGACAAAAGGGCAAAGGCAATAAAATGGAGGAAAGACAGTCTTTTTAACAAATGGTCCTAGAACTGGACATACACATGCAAAAAAAAAAAAAAGAAGAATTTAGATGCAGATTTTACACCCCTCACAAAAATAATTCAAAATGGATTCTAGATCTAAATGTAAACCAAAATAATAAAACTCCAGAAGATAAAACATAAAACCTACATGACTTTGGGTTTGGTGATGACATTATACAGTAGATACAACACTAAAGGCATGCTCCAGGAAAGAAATGATTAATAAGTTGGACTTCATTAAAATTAAAAACTTTTGCTCTGCAAAGACACTGTCAAAAGAATAAGACAAGCCACAGACTGGGAGAAAATATTTGCAAAATACTTATCTGATAAAGGAATTTTATATAACTTATGCAAAGAACACTTAAAATTCAACAATAAGAAAATGATCAACTTGATTAAGGGGCAGAAGATATGAAGAGACACTTCACCAAACAATGTACACAGATGGTAAAAAAAAAACATGAAAAGATGCTCCATATCATGTCATTAGGGAATTGTAAATTAAAGTAATGAGACACCACTATACAACTATCAGAATGGTGAAAATCCAAACACTGACAACTACAAATACTCATAAGAATATGGAAAAACAGAAACTCTCATTCATTACTGATGGGAATGCAAAATGGCACAGCTTCTCCTGTTATTCTTTTTTGTTTGTTTTGCGATACGCAGGCCTCTCACTGTTGTGGCCTCTCCCATTGCGGAGCACAGGCTCCAGACGTGCAGGCTCAGCGGCCATGGCTCATGGGCCCAGCCGCTCTGCGGCATGTGGGATCTTCCCGGACCAGGGCACGAACCCGTGTCCCCTGCATCGGCAGGCGGACTCTCAACCACTGCACCACCAGGGAAGCCCTCTCCTGTTATTCTTCTGCAAATCCCAGACCACTTTATGCCTGCAAATGGTTAGAGGACAGACTGTTTCCAGGTCCCAGATGGTGTACAGGACAAGAAGTAATTTGGGAGGTCATAGCACCCAGGTTAACTCCAAGGGACTAGCCAAAGAGAAAACAGGGTTCTTTCTGAGAAAAAGAGACCATACTTAAGAAGGGATTCCTGTCACTTGTGGAGACAGGTGAGAGATCATGATTTAGTTGAGAGTGATACTTCCTGAGATGTCCGTGACCTGGTCTCCTTTTCCTCCTTCTAAGACAGTGAGGGCTGATGTGAGTGGTCAGGATGGTGGTGGAATGGAGCCCTAGTGGGCTGTCTCAGACAGCCTAAGGAGAAGAATGGGTAATAAGGAATCAGTCAGGAGCCCTGACTCCTAAACCCTGCTCCACAACATGCATGGACAAAAATTTACTTTCTTCCTAGAACTCTTGTGGTATCTAAACTGGGAACCAGGAAATCTCAATTCTCTCCCTGCATCTTCTGCAACACATCTTAAGGCAACCACTTCCTGAAATTTCTCTTATATACCTAATGTCTCAAGTGGGACTGATGGTCCTTGTTCTTCACCCCTCCTGGGGAGTAGATGAGCTTTGAAGTTGAAAGATCTTATACTGGGTTGTCAGCTTTGTAAAAGTGAAGTGCCATTTTCCAAACCCTTGCATGTAAAACACTCGTTGCATAGCAGACGCTAGAAGCAATTGAGAATGTTGTTGCTAAAACGTTTGGATCTTCTACTAGATACAGAAGATGCCAAACACAATTGCTTGCATTGACCTACGAGAAACAAATTTTTTGGCTGGGGCCCTTGCAAGAGAGAAGTCTCCCAAGTTCTCTCCTAGAAAGAGAATGCACGGGTACTAGTTCTACCCTGCCCGCAATATCTAACCATGGGACCTGAAGCTTCACCTTCCTAATGTTTAATGGTGATGCCTGTCACCCTACCCAAGAGGCTGTGTGGTGTAGAGGACGGGGCATTTAATTGCTAGTCAGGTGGCGTGGGATCTAATTTTGTTCCACTAATTCAGATACTCTCTCAAGTTTCCATAATGGTGAAAGGATTAACTAGGTCAGTGTTTCCCAAACTGGTATTCCACAAAACTACCTGAGAGATGGATGTTAGGTGTGAATGTCACACACCCACCACCACCACCACGATCAAAAAAGGCTGGCAATCACTGCATGCTTATACTCCTCTCCTTTGACCCGGAGTTTACACTGTACATTTAATTTTTTTAAATAAATTTACCTATCTATCAATTTATGGCTGCGTTAGGTCTTCGTTGCTGCGCCTGGGCTTTCTTTAGTTGTGTCGACCAGGGGTTACTCTTCCTTGCGGTGCACGGGCTTCTCATTGCAGTGGCTTCTCCTGTTGTGGAGCATGGGCTCTAGGTACACGGGCTCAGGAGTTGTACGAGGGCTCTAGAGTGCAGGCTCAGTAGTTGTCGCACACAGACTTAGCTGCTCAGTGGCATGTGGGATCTTCTTGGACCAGGGCTCAAACACATGTCCCCTGCATTAGCAGGTGGATTCTTAACCACTGTGCCACTAGGGAAGCCCTGCACTGTACATTTAAACATAAGCACTGAGAAGTCCTCCTATAACAAAACATTGACTTTAACCCCGTCCCCAGATTTACTTGGGTGCATAATACTTTTTTCATGGAATAGCTCTGCATATCTCACATTGTTCTCTACCTACATTTGGTACCCACTGACAGAACAGATTTCCAAGGCCCCTTCCAGGTCCTTCTATACACCTCAGTGTTGAGACAGTCCTTGGGAAGAGATGTGCTGAGTGCCTGTAAGACCACTAGGTCTGTGTGGGCATTCAGGCCCTTACTAATGGCAAGTGTTGGAGAGCAGACATGGTGGGCGTGGGTGCTGAGAGGACAGGCAACCTGAGTGGAGGTGCTTTCCTTGGGGTGCACATGGAATCCAGTCTTCTTATTCCAGGGTGAAGTTCCCTGAGCTCCAAGCTAGAGCATTCATTCAGAGAGAATGATAGCCTTAGACATTCCAACGTCCCCAACATAGGAATCCTTTGTGCGTTCCTTCAGAGGGCCTGCATGCTCTTCTCTTCCATCTCTCCTGATGAAGAACAAGACCAGGACTCATGACCATCACACATTTGTCAAGCACTTAACACTTGAAGAAAGGAGAGCACTGGGCCAGGGGGTGCTCTGAGTAACCAAAGCTAATGTTCAGGTAGCTGTGGCAGCTTTTTTCTGTTTGATATAAGTGGACCCTTGAAGAACATGGGTTTGAACTGCAAGGCTCCACTTACATGTGGACTTTTTTCAATAAATAGGTACCGCAGCACATGATCCATGGTTGGTTGAAGCTGCAGATGCAGAACCACAGATGCAGAGGGCCAACTGTAAAGTTATACATGGATTTTCAGCTGTGTAGGAGTTGGCGCAATTAACCTACCCTGCGCGTTGTTGAAGAATCAACTGTATTTTCATCCTTGTATTTATATTATGTCAGTTTTGTGCCCAACACTGAAGTCTACACAAGACAAAGCCCCTGCTCTCCTGATGCTTATATTCTAATGGGTTAAGACAGACAAAAGCAAGCAAACCAAATAACTCTGCCTTGTGATACTTCCTATGAAGGGAATAAACACAATACTCAGAATGGTTAAGTGCAGACATGACTGACTGATATGAGTGAAGGTCAAGGGAAGACAGAGCCCTTGCGCAAGCTTGGATTTCAAACTGTGGGAGCTGTGGAGAGATCCAAGAGGAGAATACTGTAGAAGTGCCTCTTAACTCAAAGAAGAGTAAGACTGGAAATATGAGCTCCTCCTTTAAGGAGGATGAATAGCTTTGATGCTGGGTAATGCTTACTCAACAGGAAGTTACAGGAAGAAGGAAACACTAAAACACATTTCCATAACTCCTCTGTGTGAGAAACTATTGTTCCTTAAGCTACTAACATTTTTAAAAAGATTGTTCTGAAGCTTAAAATATCTAACTCTTCTCTTTGTGAACATTGAAGATCCTCCACTTTTTCATTTTTTCACATGCTTTGAAACTGTTCTGTTTGTACAAGTCATGGACAAATGCTTAGTGTGAAAATCATGATGCTGGAAATATATTCATTGGTTAAAAACATTCAACAGAAAGATTTCTTACCAAGTTTTTCCTTGAAGGTTCAGGGTATTCAAATACTATAAACCTTATTTTTGGATTAGTGCTTAGATCTGTGCAATTCAAGACTCATAATCCTACTGTGGTGGAAATGAAAAGCGATTCTGAGTTTTCCTAAATCTGAAACTGAGGGAAAGACAAGAGCTTGCTTGCATAATTCCTCTCACAAGAGCCAGATGGGAGAACTGCTTTAAGTGAAGTGCAGGCATTATCAGATATGGATGATTTATACAGAAGGAAATCCTTATAGACGCTTGACTGCGGAAAGAACTTCAGTACAGCCCAGTACCCTTGTCCACTGGAGAATTCATACACGAAGAAACCCTACACATACATCGGGTTCTGTAGATGCTTTAAACAGTGCTCCAGCCTTGCTCTCCATTGAACCCACACAAGGAAGAAACTATAAAAGTGACAAGTGTGGAATAGATTCAGCAACAAAATGCTTCTGTACTTGTCTGGAAAGAAACCTAGAAACAGAATGTGGGTAAAGCTTCAGCACTTCCTACTCAGGGCACTTCAGAGACTGTACAGGAGATAACCCACAGAAAGAATGTGAGGAGGCCTTCAGCAAATAATCCACTGTAAGCACTAGAGGGAAAGCTCCTGAGAGAAAAGTAATGAATGGGTAGCCTTGATCCATTACACATGAGTGGGAACGAGCCAGGAAATGCACAAGATGCTCAGTAAACACTTGTCTGTGGAGTGGTTCAACGAATGTCTGGAAAATCCTTTATGGAGTTCAAAGCTTTTTATTATCCCAACTGTCCAGCTGGATAGAAAAGGCTGCTTAGCATTCTTCCTCTAAAAATCTCCAGCACAATTAAACAGTTCTCAGTTTCAAAAGCTGATCGAAACCGTAGCAGTTTGTTTTATCCAAGCTCTCCTCCTGTACTTCCCCTCCAGTTAAAATATAGTTGAGATTCTCAAGATGAGCTTGAGGTTACAGTCAGCTTAATAGCAAGAACTGTGGGTATACAATGGTCACAGGACCATGTCCACTGGGACCCATGCAGAGAAGGGGTCAAGGATTTGGGGACGAGGCTAGGTCAGTGATCCAATTCTCAGAACCAACCTTGGAGCCACTATAAGGCTGTTAACTGGACACACAAAAACAAAGCACCTTCTGGTCTGTCCTAGAAATCATCTGATTATGTAGGTCATATTAGTGAGAACTTTAACACTGTTTGAGGCTGAACCTGGGTTGTGTCTCATTTCATTTTTAAACGAAGCCTCACAGTTTTAGTTTTACCTTGTTGTTTTACTAATCGGCTCTCATCGCTGTGATGAGGTATAGAAATGCTTTCTTCCAACCTGAATACATCCAACCCAAATTCCAAAACATACGTAGTAGTAAAACACTGTGCTGATTAGTGGCTAAGTCAGAACTTTCCCACTGGAAGTTTCTCATTCCCCAGCTGGAGTGCCCTGCTCCTGTTTTCCTGTCCAAGCTTCTTCCCAACTGTTACCTTTCAGTCCAGGAAAAGAAGCCACCTTCCTCTTTACAACAATCTGGGAAAACTTGGTGATCCCCATCCCATTTTCTAAGGCACAATTCGAAGAAGGTACAACAGAGCTATTTACCAAACCATTCCTTGAAGTCTACTGCACTCACTTAGGAATGGAAAGAAACCCCTAAACTCTCCCTAGCCCACTGATCAACAGAAGCCTTTCCTGTGCATGTAGGGCTGTGGAGCAGTGGAACAGAGGGCGGACAAAGACAACAAAATGGAATAAGGCCAGAGAGAGGGACAGATGGTTGCCTCACCCACTTCAACAACTGACCCCTATAGGATTTGTCCCTGGTAAGCAAGCAAGCAGTCTGTCTTTCCCATCACCTACAGTCTTATAAGCTCCTAAGTGTTCCCATCAGTGTTACACCAGCTCAGTGGAGCATCTAGAGGAAACTAGATCTCTTCCAAGGACCAAAGACCAGGTGGAACGACAAAGAAGTTTCCTGAGCTGTAGTAGAAGACGGTCTTACTGACAGGCCAGGTTATGCAGCAGAAACACATAGCACCAACATCCCACTGACTTAACACAACAAAAGTTTCTCATTCCTACAGTCCATTATAGGTCTGGGGGACTCTCCAGAACAGATACCCCTCCTCAATGTGTGGGGTTCGGCATTCCTCTCTCTATGTGCTTATATGACTGAGGCAGGAAAAGACAGCACTAGAGAGTCCTGC
This sequence comes from Lipotes vexillifer, assembly GCF_000442215.2. Classification (NCBI taxonomy): domain Eukaryota; kingdom Metazoa; phylum Chordata; class Mammalia; order Artiodactyla; family Lipotidae; genus Lipotes; species Lipotes vexillifer. The sequence goes on from NW_006780388.1 coordinate 1,551,921, forward strand.
AGCAACAAATGCTTCAGCCGAGAAGGGAAACTTTTGCTCACACCCATTGCTCAAAACTATCTCAGGATGCTAACTGCAAGGAGAAAAGTCTAACCACTCCCTTCTTACTGTTCACTAGGATACAAGCTCCATGAGGATACGCATTTTGTCTCCTTGTCCACTACTATATCCTTAGTTTAGAAGACTACCTGGGCACATAATAGGCCCTCATTAAATTGAATGAATGAATGTAATGTCAGCAAGAAATCCATATGTATAACTTGGGAGAAGAAACAGAGTCCCAGGGGTGTAAGGCTGAGACTGTTGGGTAAGATCTACGCAGACCAGAGCTGCAGAGCTGGCCAAGCTTAAGAAATAAGCACACTGGTATACTGGTACAGTTATCTTAGAGAAGAAAATGAAATTCTGCTGACAGTGGCAGAAAAACCTCAGGTGACTTACACCATAAAGCACTGAAGCCAAGGACCAAATCAACCGAGCAAACCACCACGAGTGCTCAGTTCCTGGAAGGAGCTGCAACAGCCACAAATACACCTGCTCCTTTAATGTAGTCAGTCCACCCAACATACCACTGGGGACCAGGGGAAAGGGAAGGACACGCACACTGAGACCCTGCTATTTCCCAAGCCGTTAGGTGCTTTTCCTTCATCAACCCCTCTAATCCCCAGAAAAACCCTGAGTTGAGTGTTATCTCTATCTCATATGGAAACTGGAGATTTAAGAGTGTTTTAGTAACCAATCAAGAAACAGGAACGTTTTACAAGCTAGAAATAGAAATAGAAACAATACAAAGTCATCCAGGCTGGCTGGGCAGGGACAACATACAGATCAGTCCTGCTAATCCTGCCCTCAGGCCTGACTGATGCAGCTAAGTGACAGCCAACAGACCCACTAGCTATGGGGTCTTAACAAGCCTCTGGATCTCTTTGAACCTAACTTCCCTTTTTATAAGAGATTTGTAAGAGATCATTTAACCTCTTTCCTAATACTACCTGAAAGCTCTAACAAGAACACATCTGAATCACTGCTGTAGGTGTTATAAGAAAATCCACAGCCCATAGAGATTTTTGGCATTCTATGCTATGCTGGAGAAAACAGAAACTGGAAGACCCTGCCTGTTTAACAGTTTACAGTGTAAGTCAACCAAGGCAGATGCAGGTTCACCTGGCCTTGCCTGCCACTCAACATCAGTTCCCAAACCTTTCCTTTTGGGAACTTGGTCTCCTGCTCACTGAATTCCCAGAGCACCATTCCCAGTGACCCACAGGATCCTCCCTACTGCATACACTCCAGTTCCCAGACAAACATAACTTTCTTGTTGTTCTTACTTAGTAACAAACAAAAGCCGAGTTAAAATACAAACAGACAAAAACCTGAGAAGTTGATCCTGAATTCCCATTAATTTCCACGAGCTTCAGAAAAGTGCTCATGTTTATGGCTGTTTTATCCTATTGGCATTGTGAGGTAAGGAGTCCAGTTAATTGCACAAAATTCTTCTTTTCATCTAAAATATACCGAATGGCTAAAAATTCCAACCCATGTCTACATGATCTCATTAGATATTCTCCTTTTTTCGAACACCACAAATGAGAGGCAATGATAGTGCATTATTAGTTCACCTGGCAGATTCTCTAACAGTGAAGTAAATGATTTCATCACAGTAAAAACTGTGCTAACAGGACTCAAGAGATATAGTTGCTAAAATGTTCAAGAAGGAACTCAGAACCAGGTCAACTTTGTGAACACTGTCCAATAACAAAACAGAGTAAGAAAATCCAATTTGGTTCTTGGAAAACTTTATATTAGAATTCATTTCTACCTCATGAGACTACTGAAATTCGTAAGTCTGCTAACTGGAAGACAACGGTATGCAATGAAACATGTATATTACTGCTTTTTGTTTTGGAAGACCATGCTATAAATGTTTCTATCATATGTGCTTAAGCGTGGCTGGGGAGGTCACTCTGTGACCACAGAAGACTGATGATTCATGACTGCGTCTGCTATTTTGAAGCTGATCTTGCTATTTTGCCAGGTACAATCCCAAAACAGCTTTTTCCCTTACTCAGAATATTCTCAGAACACTTTTTTTGCTAAGGAATTCAGTGAAAGTTCTAAGTAAAAACAGTAAGTAGTACAACTATTAATGTTTCCCCTCCACAGTCAACCCTGATTTCTTTCTGTGAAACATGACGTTTACATCTCCATATTTTCCACTGGTGAAAAATTCATGCTTCTTAATTTTGCATTTTTTCATAAACTTTAGGGTCAAGCCCCGCTTGGTATATGTCTGTAGACTGAGGACACTGAACAAGCTTTCCTTCACTGGTGTCAAAGTCTTGAGCACTTACTGAAGCTTCTCCTGCATGTGCTACAGGTGGGTTCTCCGGTGTTTAATAAGGTGGGAATTTTGACTGAATTTTTTTCCACATTGATGACATGTAAAGGGCTTCTCTCCAGTGTGAGTTCTTTGGTGTGTGTGGAGATGTGAATTTTGACTGAAGCTTTTCCCACACCATGAGCATTTATATGGCTTTACTCCTTGGTGTGTTGTTAAGTGCTTATTGAGATCTGATCTCCATCTAAACCTCTTATCACACTGTTCACATTTATATGGTTTCTCTTCAGTGTGAATTCTTTGGTGCTTAATAAGGTCAGAGCTAACTCTGAAGCTTTTCCCACATTCCTGACATTTAAAAGGCTTCTCTCCTGCACGTTCTTTCTCGTGAAGCTCGATAAGTTTCAGCAGCTCTTCTTCCCACCAGTTTGAAAATTTAATTCCTTCCTTCACTGGAAAATCTTGGTGCCATTTCCCCACCCTATGCATATCACCATGATTTTCTTTGCCCATTGTTTTCTGATGAACATTCACACTGGCTTTTTTTGATACTATGTCTCCTGGTGCTTGTATTTCTAAGTCAGAAAAACATATAGGTTGATGATTTTCAGTGTCATTTTTCATCTTTATCTCTGTTGGAATAAACATAAGAATCAGCCAACTGTATGTCAGAGCAAGAAAACCATGGGAATAGAAAAAAACGCAATATTCACTGATTTAAAAAAAATAGGGAAGTAGAATTTTAAAATGTTAAGCCCTTGTAAAGGTTCCTACCAAGGCACATTTCTCCTCTTCCCATGGTATATTTACCTGAAAACAGCTCTCCAGGACTGTCTTTAAATATTGGGGATCCTTGAACCCATGGCTCTTCCCCTTGCTCTAAGCAGCAGATCACTTTAGTTTTGGGGAGCACAAATAATGCTGTGAAATAAAAAACTGAAGTCAGTGACTGGAACTAACAATGGTTCACTAATTCCAGACTACTTCAGGAAGAGCAAAAGATACTTTAACAGTTTCTTATCCTGAATGGTTAAATTGAGAGTCATATCCAATATTAAGTTTACACTATACTGCATTTGTGAGTGGGTATGTAAAGACTGGGAAATAAACCTAAGCTAGATCTATGAAAAGGGTATGCGAATTCATTGCGTGTTCCCCATCTTCTGAAACCAATACTCCATATTCAACTGAACTGTAACCAAACTCCAGAGGCTACAGGAAATACAGGCTGGTCCTATTACCTCTTTAGGAAGACTCATACTGGATAAGGCCAGGTCTAGGGGAGTCAATGTGAAGGTCAGTGGGCTGGGTATCATAAATACAACTGATTCCTGTTATATTATAGCAAGTTTCAATTGAGTTCTCAGGTACCAGACACTGGACCAGGAAAGATTTCTACTACTCCTATAGCTCACTGGTTCACATCCAGGTGGAGGAAACAGACCAGAATTACTTAGTGGACTTCCTTTAAATCATATTGCCAAGTACGGAAAGCATTCATCACTCAGTCATTCAATACATATGTGCTGAGTGGCTATGGTGCACCAGGCACCCTCCATGTGCTAGGGATACAGTGGTGAATAAGCCAAGCCCCCTGATCTCACAGAGCTTATCTTCTAGTGCAGAGTGAGACAGTCTAACGTCAACAAACACGCAAATAAAGTATCAGGAAGTGATAAATGTTTTGAAGAAAACTAAAGCAAGGTGAGAGAACATTTAAGATTCTGCTTCTGTGAAGGTGTTTTAGATAAGGCTATGTGAAAAGCTTCTCTTAGAAAGTGATAATTGAAGGACTTCCTTGGTGGTCCAGTGGTTAAGACCCATGCTCCCAATGCAGTGGGTCCGGGTTCGACCTGTGGTTGGGGAGCTAAAATGCTGCAACTAAGAGTTCGCATGCTGCAACTAAAAATCCCACATGCTGCAACTAAAGATCCAGAGTGCCAAAACTAAGACCCTGCACAGCCACATAAATATATATTTAAAAAAAAGAAAAAAAGTGATATTTTGAGCAGAACCCTAAACTGAGAGTTTTGTCATATGGCAGAAAAGTGTGCCAGGCACAGGGAAGGGGAAAGAAATGAGCACACCAAGTCCATGAAACAGCAAGATGAGCAGTGTGAATAAAGAGGCCAGAGTAAGGGCACGAGTGGCAGGAGACGACAGCAGGGAGATGAGGAGGGGCCAGATCGTGGAGGAAGCCTTGGTAAGGAATTTGGTTCTTATATTGAATGTGATGAGAAGTTATCCTAAGGTTTTTAAGCAGAAAATGTCATCATCTGATTATGTTTTGTTTTTTTGGCCACACCCTGCAGCTTCCAGGATCTTACTTCCCCAACCAGGGATTGAACCCACATCCTTCACACTGAAAGTGCAGAGTCCTAACCACTGGACCACCAGGGAATTCCCCATGATTAGGGTTTTTTTTGTTTTGTTTTGTTTTTTAAATAACTTTATTTATTTTTGGCTGTGTTGGGTATTCATTGCTGTATGCGGGCTTTCTCTAGTTGCGGTGAGCAAGTGGGGGCTACTCTTTGTTGCAGTGTGTGGGCTTCTCATTGTGATGTCTTCCCTTGTTGCACAGCACAGGCTCTAGACGAGTGCGCTTCAGTAGTTGTGGTACGCAGGCTCAGTAGTTGTGGCACATGGGCTTAGTTGCTCTGCAGCATGTGGGATCTTCCTGGAGCAGGGCTCAAACTCGTGTCCCCTGCATTGGCAGGCGGATTCTTAACCATTGCGCCACCAGGGAAGCCCCCCATGATTAGGTTTTTAAAAGACTCTGGCTGCTGTGTGGAAAACTGATTGTGGGAGGGCAGGAGTGGTGGCAGTTAGAAAGTATTGAGGTGAACCTTGTGGCTGAGACGAGGATGCTAACAGCACAAGAGGCTGAGACATGATCTGATTCAAGCTACACTGTGAGGGTGGAGCCAAGATGATTAGCGATGACCTAGTAGTGGGGTAGGATGGCCAGATCACAGTAAAGAATGATCCATAGGTTTTCTGGCCTGAAATACTGGGTGAATGGTAGTGTCCTTTAGGGAGACAGGAAAGAGCAAAGCAAATTTGGAGGGAAGGGAACAAAAATTCTGGATAAAGAATGAGCATGTGAACTTGGCAAAAGCTCCCAGGTGAACTGGTTACACCTTTTCCCTGCTGAA
>NW_006780388.1:1557423-1557983 GCF_000442215.2 Lipotes vexillifer
TATCTGAGCACCAAAAAGCAACTGGTAAATATATCTGTGTATATAAAAAAGAAAAAAAAAAGCAACTGGAAAAGAGACTCTCTCACAGAGAAAGCCAAGAATATGGCAGATTACTCAACTCCTACGCAAAGGGAAGGGCAAAGAACTTCCCTGGTGGTTTAGTGGTCAAGAATCCACCTTCCAATGCAGCAGACGGGGGTTCAACCCCTGGTCAGGGAACTAAAATCCCACATGCCACGGGGCAATGAAGCCTGTGCCACAACTACAGAGCCCGCACGCTCTAGAGCCTGTGTGCCACAACTAGAGAGAAGCCCACGTGCCGCAACAAAACATCTCGCATGCCACATCGAAGATCTCGCATGCCACAACTAAGGTCTGACACAGCCAAATAAATAATTAAAAATACAAAAAGATTCAGGACTTCCCTGGTGGCACAGTGGTTAAGAATCCGCCTGCCAGTGCAAGGGACACAAGTTCGAGCCCTGGTCCGGGAAGATCCCACATGCCGCCGAGCAACTAAGCCCATGCGCCACAACTACTAAGCCTGCACTCTAGAGCCC
>NW_006780388.1:1563353-1585436 GCF_000442215.2 Lipotes vexillifer
GCTGAACCACTATCTGAGCACCAAAAAGCAACTGGTAAATATATCTGTGTATATAAAAAAGAAAAAAAAAAGCAACTGGAAAAGAGACTCTCTCACAGAGAAAGCCAAGAATATGGCAGATTACTCAACTCCTACGCAAAGGGAAGGGCAAAGAACTTCCCTGGTGGTTTAGTGGTCAAGAATCCACCTTCCAATGCAGCAGACGGGGGTTCAACCCCTGGTCAGGGAACTAAAATCCCACATGCCACGGGGCAATGAAGCCTGTGCCACAACTACAGAGCCCGCACGCTCTAGAGCCTGTGTGCCACAACTAGAGAGAAGCCCACGTGCCGCAACAAAACATCTCGCATGCCACATCGAAGATCTCGCATGCCACAACTAAGGTCTGACACAGCCAAATAAATAATTAAAAATACAAAAAGATTCAGGACTTCCCTGGTGGCACAGTGGTTAAGAATCCGCCTGCCAGTGCAAGGGACACAAGTTCGAGCCCTGGTCCGGGAAGATCCCACATGCCGCCGAGCAACTAAGCCCATGCGCCACAACTACTAAGCCTGCACTCTAGAGCCCGCGAGCCACAACTACTGAAGCCCACGTGCCTAGAGCCTGTGCTCTGCGACGAGAAGCCACTGCAATGAGAAGCCCATGCACCACAACAAAGAGTAGCCCCTGCTCGCTGCAACTAGAGAAAGCCCACGTGCAGCAACGAAGACCCAACACAGCCAAAAAGATAAATTAAAAAAATTAAAAAAAAAAAAAGATTCAATGAAGGGAACAGGAGAATCTTTACCTAGAGAGATGACAGTCTCATAGTTTTCTTGCATTACATCATTGTAGAGAGCCTTCTGAGTAGGATCCAGTAACTCCCATTCTTCCTGGGAAAAATATATGGCCACTTCTTCAAATGTCAACAAGCTCTAAAAAGAGAATAGGCTTTAGCTCAGTACTTGCCACTTTAAAAGCAGCCCAACCACCTGACCCATGATTTGTATGTTAGGCCAGGAACTAAAGGAACAGCACATGATACTTTTTAAAGTGAGGAGGCAGAAATGGAAGAGGCAAGGGATCAGCAAACAGTCTGGGAGGTGTCCAGTTCCCCAGCGGGATCATCTGGGTTAACACGCCTCTAAGCACATGCTGGGCAGTGTAGGTCAAGGGCAGCAGGGAGAGGCAGCCCTAAGAAGCTGGAAAGCACAGCTCACCTGGGACTCAGGCAAGATGAGCTCAGGTGCCACTGGCCAGTCTTTGGTGTTTGTCTGTTCAGGAAAGGCTAGGATCTGGTGAGCAGGCACCGCTGTAGGTGAAAGACAGCAGAGGTAATTTCTCTTGCTTCTGTTTCTGAACGTGGTAGGCTCTTTTCTAAAATACAGAAGACCCCGATTTTTTTAGTACTGATGAGATACCTTTACAAGTACGTGTGCTGGACTTCCCTGGTGGCACAGTGGTTAAGAATCCGCCTGCCAATGCAGGGGACATGGGTTCGAGCCCTGGTCCAGGAAGATCCTACATGCCATGGAGCAACTAAGCCCGTGCACCCCAAATACTGAGCCTGTGCTCTAGAGCCCAAGAGCCACAACTACTGAAGCCCATGCAACTAGAGCCCATGCTCTGCAACAAGAAAAGTCACCGCAATGAGAAGCCCGCACAACACAAGGAAGCCACCACAATGAGAAGCCACCGCAATGAGAAGCCCACGCACCACCTTGCTCACCGCAACTAGAGAAAGCCCACGTGCAGCAACGAAGACCCAACACAGCAAAAAATAAATACATAAATTTATTTATTAAAAAGAAAAAGTGTGGGTGCTGCTCAGAAATGCCTCTCTCATTATAAATGAAAACCATGGAACTACCAGCCTCTAAAACAGGTTCCCTAGTTTTCATGAGCAAATTAATGAAAGGAAAAAAATTTTTATTACCCTCTCACGACATAAATTGAAAACAAAATACTCAGGGAATCCAGTGTACAGTAAGAGATGTAGTTTTTTTCTTTCTTTATCATTTATTACTTTTTTTCTGGTACAAATAGTATTCACATTCTGCCACTAACCACCCATTCTGATCCCAATTCCTTCCATATTTTCAGCATGAGGTGAGACTGACCCTCTCTGCTTTTCTAAAGACAGAATTCCTGATGTTATTACCAGGGTTCTGTGGTTTGGAGATTTCTGAATCTTAGGCCAAACCCCACCTTCAACCACACCTGGTATGCTCTACCAGAACCTGGGGGGCATCCTAATAGCTAACGTGGCTACATTAGTAGATCCACAGGGCAAGCAAGAAAATGGTAACAACATTCTGGCTTAACAAATTACTATCCCAGCTCCCAGGAGAAGGAAAGTAACGTGAAGCTCCTTACCCCTCTCACATACGGGCTCAGTGTCTTTGTGGCTATTCCTGATCAGCAGCTCTTGTAGACTCTGGTGTGTATTCCAAAATTCTTCATCCTGGGACATGCCCACTTGCTGGGCCTCTGCTGGCTTCAGCTTGAAGCCTGGGGCCTCTGCTGTCTCTCCCAAGAGCACTGCCTCCTTTCCCAGCTCATGGTCTGCAACCTAGAAATAATGCCCATCCTTGTTACCATGGAACTTACTTTTGGTTTGGGAGTTGGTGGGAGAGGGAGGAAAAAGCAGAGTGCAAACTGTGGGAAGAAGGAAACACTAAAGGAAATGTCACAAAGACTTAAAAGAGATACAGGACCACCAATTTTCCACAAGAACTATACACAAAATATAGGAAAATTGGCAGAAGAGGAAAAAAGGTGTGGTTACTGCCAGCCCTCCAAGACAGCAGCCCCCACCCTCTGCATCCAGCCCAGCTAAGACCACTAACAGGGCTGCACAGGCCACCTGTTCTCATGCTGCCTTGACAGACTTTCTCTCCCAACTTAGATTGTTGCCTTAGTGGTTTCCTGTCCTCTAACTCTCTCAAAAGATTAAGGAATTGAATTTAAAAGTTGTCCTGTCAACCAGATTTTCCACATGGCCAGGGAAGAGTCTCACAGAAGACTGGGATGAAATGGAGAAAAAAGTGGGAGGAAAGAGTCAAGGCTCCAACCTATCCCCAAATGATTTTGACACAAAACGTGTGCCCTCCCGGTATTCTCAGTAGGCCTGTGAAGCCAGGTGGTATGCTGCCACCTGCCCAAGGGCATGCCCTGGATCCCCGCTCACAGCACAGCCAAGGAACAACCACTGAGGGAAGGCAATGGAGGCCCTTGTCTACGGTACAGAGGACACTATCCCTCACGCTCTTTCTTCTCTCTGCTACTCTGTTGGGATTGCCAAATCTTTCTTTCCCTGTTTTCTTTCTACTTTTTCTCTTCCTGGGCAGTCTTCCTCTAGTTTTTTGATTTCTCCTTCTCTTTCCTATCTTCACTCTCCTTTGGTCTCTGAGAATTACTCCTTTTTGGGATCTGTCCCTTCCTCTCCAACTCCTTATTGCCTTTTGTTTATTTCTAAGAACTTGAGACCCATCTCCTTTGCCAAGCCAGACTGCATTCATTACCCTCAACACACCCTGGCTCCAAAGAGGGCAAAAAGCAACTCTCTCCCTAAGGCCAGGGAAGTCTGCCAGGATCTCCGAAACCTGTGGACTGACTATGGCTGTGGGTCTCTGCTTTCACGTCCTGCTTTACATGTCCTAAAGGAACAACAGAACTGAGACTTAATTCATCTTATTTCCCAATTAACTGCCCCAATACATCCACCTTCACCCTGTTTCACTGCACACATGAAGAATCTTTCTTCTCACCCCGTTCCTCATTTGACCAGATTCCCTCTGTAAGTGTTCTACCAGAACCACAGCCTCCTCAATGCTCTGTAGATGGTGCTTCTTTATGCAGGTCTGGGTGTCCCTGGGCAGAATGGTCAGGAACTGCTCTAGGACGACAAGTTCCAAGATCTGCACTTCTGACTGAATCTCTGGCCTCAGCCACCATAGGCTTAATTTCTGAAGCTGGTCAACAGCCTCCCTGGGTCCAGCTGCATCATGACAGGGGAAGCTCTAGAAGTGCTGGTGAGACCTCTCGGGACTGAGACTGTCCGTTTGGGGGGCATATTTCTTATGCTGACTGGAGCTCTCTGTCACAGGTCCCTTGGTCTCCCACAGAGTCCTGATCTGAGGGTTCAAGTACTTACCCACCTTCAGATCTACTGTCATCATTCTGATCTAGGAACAATTTGGCTCCTGTGTTGGACACACCACCAGCACCATCTTTGACAACTGAGGCCCAGTCTGGTCTGGAACAAAACCTTCTTTCTAAGGCATTAGAGTGAGGAAAAAAAAAAGTCCATGTCAATAAGAAAGTCACACGAACTTTACTACTTGTTACTTATTATAAGAGAAAAATGAACTTTAAAAATCAACTGCCAAGCCCTTGTTTCTCTCCTTTTCTATTATTCAACGGAATACAGCACAACTTACTGAAGACAAATGTAAATAAATTACTTGGCCTTAAAAAAAAAAATAGGGCTTCCCTGGTGGCGCAGTGGTTGAGCGTCTGCCTGCCAATGCAGGGGACACGGGTTTGAGCCCGGGTCTGGGAAGATCCCACATGCCGCGGAGCAATTCGGCCCGTGAGCCACAACTACTGAGCCTGCGCGTCTGGAGCCTGTGCTCTGCAACAAGAGAGGCCACGGTAGGACTTCCCTGGTGGCGCAGTGGTTGAGAGTCCGCCTGCCGATGCAGGGGACACAGGTTCATGCCCCGGTGCGGGAAGATCCCACATGCCGTGGAGCAGCTGGACCCGTGAGCCATGGCCGCTGAGCCTGTGCGTCCGGAGCCTGTGCTCCGCAATGGGAGAGGCCACAACAGTGAGAGGGCCTGCGTACCGCAAAAAACAAAAAACAAAGAGAGGCCACGACAGTGAGGGGCCCGTGCACAGCGATGAAGAATGGCCCCCGCTCACCGCAACTAGAGAAAGCCCTCACACAGAAACGAAGACCCAACACAGCCAATAAATAAATAAATAAATAAATAAATTTTTAAAATTAATTAATTAATTAAATCAGGAGAGGTTGGTGGGTGAAAAAACTAGTACCCACTGGCTCCAAGGAGTTTGGGGATTATCCAAAGATTTAATTGATGCACTTCCTATGCCATCCTCTCCGTGTAAAGGAAAGATCAGGAGAATATTCTGAGTTTCTCTTAAATTTCAACATATCATCCTCGTCTGTCTTCAGTAAGAGGGTGCAACTTCTATGACCTTTGCTCTTTTGGGAAGATGAAAGACTTCACTTCCTGAACCATTTGAGGTGCTCCTTTGCATTGTATGAAAACTGGCAGAAGAGCTGAAACAATGAGACCAGAGTGGAAGAACAGTAATTCAGAAAAATGGAGCCTTATTCTTCTCAAAAGCATCCCCCAATTAAGTAACTAGTTGCTCTACATTCATCTTGGCATTTCTTTGTAAGACATATGAAGAGCACCATGCAGAAGATTTATACCTGAATTTTAAATTTTCATTACTTGACTTAGGAAAAATTACAGTTGATCCTTGTTCACAAAATGTGTATCCAAATGTCAGCTGGGAAAAAGGACAGCATGTTAGTTGGTCATGATTACATTCAGCTGCTACATTTCTCTAGGGCTCGTTTAGACCTCTAAGCGAGACTGAGGAGTGCCTCGTGAGCCTCACTTTCCCTGAGGTGATCCAGCGGAAAGGGCACCGAAATTCTGCCCAGGAAGCCACGGCCGGCTCCCGATGCCCACCTGGCTCTGAGGAGCAGGGACACTTCCCAGGCTTTCGCATCAGAGGAAGCTGATCTGAGGCTGGACCGCCCGTTTCTCCCGCAGTAACATCAACCGGTAAAGGAAACGCCGGCGGAGGCGGGAAAGTGGACACGACCGCACGGGCGCGCCCGCGAGCACTGTGCCTGCGGGCAGTGTCCGAGCGGGCTCCCGCAGCGCGGCCCCGGGCGCCACCCGCACAAACGTTGGAGAGAGCGGCCTCACGAGGCTGACGGCGGGCCTCGCCCCAGACAGTCCAGCCGCCCAGCTCGGAAATACCCCCGGCCGCTTTGCAGCCGCCGGCGTCTCTCGGGGGCTCCGGAGCCTACGCCGAAGCGGAAACCGCTTCTAGGTTACCTCGGATGGCCTGGCTTCGGGGAGGCCGCTCCCTCCTCCCGGGGCTCTACCGCAAGTCGCCGCCGGTCCGGCCACCGCTCTAAGGAGGACAGCTCCCCGCCCCGCGCCACTCAGAGGTGGGTTCCGAGGCTCAGGCCCGGAACCACTTAGGTTCGCCTGGCCCAGACGGACCGCCCGGAGCAGTTCCTGCGTCGCGAGCTTACCCACCCCCACCCCTAACTCTATCCAACCGGAAGGGGAAGTGACGTACTTCCGGGGAGAGGCTCCTCGCAGGTCAGTGTGTCCTCACCGCCGCGAACTGGCGTTTACCAGGCGGCAAGAGTTGATGTCACGGAGTCTCAGGCCCGCGGAGCCTGACGGCCCTGCACGGTGGCTTTCCTCTCGCGGCCATTACTTCCTTCGTCGTTGTGGGTGGCTGGCTATTGGTAACCCGGAGTCCCACCGGGTGACGTCCCCGCCCCTGCCAGTTCCCGAGCTGTCCTCCCGCCGCTTCTCACAGCCTCCTCCGGTACGTGGTGTTGACTTAAAACAATAAAATAGCCAGTTATTTTATCAGCAAAATGAGTTAATTTGGGGACAATAAAGAGTTGCTATTTGGAATATTCAAACCCTGGCAACCATAAGCAAGTCTGGGGAACATGGTTCTTTTACACAGGAGACCTGAGGAGTTTGGAGCGACTGTTGTAACCCAAGAATCCACTGGAGGAAAATGGGAGTGTAGTGGCTTGTCATTGGCTGAATTTTGACAGTCTCTCATTGGCTCACCTGTTCCTAGGTCAGGAGAAAATCTTCCTCCTGGTGGGTAGTAATGTAGTAACCTGTTGCTAATGCAATTGATGTCTAGTGGCTGGGCGTGAGATCTCCCCCTTTGAGCTCTGATTCCATTTTAAATGAGGTACCGTTTATAATTTTCACAAAGGTAGTTTCGTCTAACTAATCTGGCTTGTGACGGGTGTGACCCAGACACTCATATGCAACCAAAGTTCCTACAGCTGGCTGAGCACGGCAATCCCTCTGTCTTACAACAGGCGTGTCAACAACCAGAAGATTCTCACTAATTAGAGAAATTAGAGAAATGCAAATGCAAATCAAAACTACCTCAAATCGTCAGAATGGGCATCATTAAAAAGTCTACAAATAACAAATACTGGAGAGGGTGTGGAGAAAAAAGAACCCTCCTACACTGTTGGGAATGTAAGTTGGTGCGGCCACTATGGAAAACAGTGTGGAGGTTCCTCAGAAAACTAAAAATAGAATTACTATATGGTCCAGCAATCCCACTCCTGCACATATACCTGGACAAAACTATAATTCAAAAAGGTACATGCACCCCTCTGTTCATAGCAGCACTATTCACAATAGTTAACACATGTAAACAACCTAAATGTCCATCAACAGATGAATGGATAAAGATGTGCTATATATATACAATGGAATACTACTCAACCATAAAAAAGAATGAAATAACATGGATACAACCAGACATTATCATACTAAGTGAAGTCAGACAAATATAAATACCATATAATATCACTTATATGTAGAATCTAAAATATGGCATAAATGAACTTATCTACAAAACAGAAACAGACTCACAGACATAGAGAACAGGCTTGTGGGTGCCAAGGGGAAGCAGGGTGGGGGAGGGAAGGACTGGGAGTTTGGGATTAGCAGATATAAACTATTATATATAAGATGAATAACTAACAAGGTCCTACTGTATAGCACAGGGAACTGTATTCAATATCCTGTGATAAACCATAATGGAAAAGAATATTTTTAAAAAAGAATGTATATATGTGTATAACTGAGTCACTTTGCTGTGCAGCACAGATGGGCACAGCATTGTAAATCAACTTAAATTTAAAAAAAAAAACAGAAAATTCTTGTTTACAGAACTGGCTCAGGTACTTACAACATGCAGAGGAGAAATCTTGTGTTCTACAGGGAAAAATACCTCCCTTCCTTTATTCTTGGCAGACAAGACCTACTGAAAACTCTCTACCCACCCTCCTTCCTTCAGTGGGGAAAGAAAATGTTTTCTTAAAAGTTGTCATGGACACCAATGAGAAAAACAAACATGTACTTAAGAAGCGGTAATTAAATCAAGTTTCTCCACCTTGTTTCAACTGCCTGTCCCCTTACCCAGGCCCTCTCCAATCTGATTTCCATTCTCTTTCCATACTCCCCTTCCCATCATTGCCTTCGTCTCCTGGGTTCTCACTCTAAATGCTACACCAAGGTCACTGCCTTCTCAATGCTTCCTGGATGATGCGCCCTCACCCAGGCTTGGATCTCCCTGGGCAGAATGATCAGGAATTGCTTCAGCTCCAGGATCCTATACCTGAATGCAGCTTGGGCTGCAACGATCATGAGCAGAGCTCCCAGAGCTGGCTGAAAGCTTGTGAGTGAGGTTCAGCAGTTGCTGATAATGGGAGAGTCTGAAGAGCTGGTGGGATATCTCCAAGTTGCCATCCTCTCTGAGAGGTCAGAATCTGCTATAAGCCACCTGAGAGAATGTGAGCAATAAAGGGAAATTCAAATCGAACTGAGGCTGATCTTTGGCCCAAAATTCAATCCCTACAATGTGGGGATAATCAACCTGGTATATGAGACAGGAAATGGAAGTTGTTACCTGTTACCTAATGGAAATTGCACAGACTTCGACCATCAGGTGGATCCAGTTTCCAGTCCCAGCTGAACTCCACACTAACTGATGTGCAGCAAAATATTCAACCTCTCTTAGCCTCTTTTTCTCATCTGAGCATAACAATACCTACCATGCAGCAAAGAGAAAAAGATTAGAAATGCTATTTGTATAGCATCTGGCCCAGTGCTTCGCACTTAGAAGGTGCAGAGTAAATGGTCTGGGGTGGTGTAAGAGAAACTCCATCTTACAGGAATTTCAAGCATATCTCACTACTTAACATATATTAATTTGTTTAATGTCTGTCATCCCCACAAAAATGTAAGTTTCTTGGAGAGCAGGTAATTTGTTTTATTGTTGAAACACAGCTCCTCGAGAAGTGTCTGGTCCTAAAATAAATATTTGGCAAATGAATGGGTGAAAAAAGACAAGGAAGACTGGGGTCTTCAGACCTCATTAATTGCCTGGGTGTCCAGTACTTAAGCATTATAAACAGTATGAAAGGAGACGAAGACTGGTCTCTAGCTTAGATGTCTCTGAGATCTGTTTCCCCTTCGTTTACACTCCTATAGCTCTAGAGTGGGATTTCTGAACTTCAGAACTATTGACATTTGGGGCCGGACAGGTCTTTGTTGTCTGTGTGCGTGGGTGGGTATCCTATACACTGTAGGATGTTTAGCTGTACCCCTGGCCTCCACCCACTAGATGTCAGGAGCACCCACCAGTCCCGACAAAACTGACTCCAGATTTTGTCAAATGTATCTGGGCGGCAATCGGCCCCGATTGAGAACACCTGGTCTAGGCACATATCATTAGGCCAGACTGGTAGATGAGTCTCCCATCTGTTCACCTGGTCTTTGTACAGAGCAGATCTGGACTTCTTGACTTTCTAATAATCTAATTGCTCAAAAGTCTTTAAGACTTCCTAATGCCACTGAAATAAGCCAAGATCTCCTAACTCGCAAGGCTCTCCCTAGCATTCAAGGCCCAACCTACCCCTCCAGCCTCATTGCACACTCTCCTATACACAGTCTACAAACCAGCACAGGTGAACTGGTCCCACATCCTGGAACAGGCTCTGTGCCTTCCAGCCTTAGTGCCTTTTCCCAAGGCCTGATTCATCCTTTCCATAGAAACTTAACACTAGCGGTACCAGTTTGCACTCCTTCCAATCAAGGGAGAAAGGGCAACTTTGTTTAGAAATTAGACATGTGGAAATAATGAAAAAATTTCAAGGAGTGCACCATCAGAGAAGGCAAGAAACCCAGAGAATGAGGACTGGTAACACCACCACTATCACCTTCTTGGAAGCTCCTAACACTTTGAAGTCCTCAGTCCCGTCTTTAACTCTCTTTGAGTGCCTTCTCTTACTGAAAATGAGTCCCCCTAAAACTGAGTTTCCCTATTGAGTTTATGATTAATCACTCTACCCAAAACTTTTATTACCTTTCTTGTACCCTCTGACCTCAGTTTGTAATAGGGGTGGGGCGGTGGGAGCACAGCCATTAGTGCAAGGCTGTTAGTGGCCTTGCTATACTAATGGTCAGCATCATGGTAGTCCCGGTGGTGGCACTCTCGCTGGGTTGCAGTCCACAGGATCTGACCCCTCTTTGCAGGGCCTGAGGAGCCTGAGGGCCAGCTAGGTCCTGGGTGCCTTGCTCCCTCAGTCATGATGGCTGGGTAGGGTCTGGGGACCTGGCCTGGAGGGCACCACCAGCTGAGATCTGCCTCTTCAGCTGGGCCTGGGCATTGGTGGGAGGACACAGGCTGGGTGCTGGATGAATGCTCCCCAGCAGGGTAACTGGCCCGCACAGGGACCCTCTCCTCTTAGCCAGGGCCTAGACTTAAGAGAGCAAAAGTTGATCCTTGGGACCTTGAACAAGTAAAATGAGGGGTAATGATTTAGCTTAGCTTATGGGATTTGTTAAGTGTTAGTGAGGCCAAACAATTCAAAAATGTCGGAGTTTGGAGCAGAGAAAGGTTTACTGCAGGGTCATGCAAGGAGACGGGTGACTCATGCCTTGAGAAACCTCCAACTCCTCAAAGGCTTTCAGCAAAGCTCTTTAACAAGAAAGGTGAGGGAAGGGCGTGGTTAGTTATCAACTTCTTGGTGTCAATCCTTTATTCTTAATGTCCATGTGGGTCAGGTCACAGGTTCCAGCCACAGCATCTTCAAGTGGCCTTTCATGCCAGTGGAGGGTCACCCTAATTCACGGTCAGAGCGTCGCCATTTCCCCAGCCTGCAGGTCTACCTGTCAGTGCTCCTGCCCGGCCAGAAACACCCCAGACTCGCCCAAAGCCAGAAGCTGCAACGTGTGCACGCACCTGACTCTGCCGCAGCCTTCCCCTTAAGTCCCCCTCCTCAGGCACCACTCTGCCAGGCCTGGCGCCACGAATGCTCCGGAAGGGGGCGAGAGCGCTAACGTCGGCCACATCCCAGGGACTGCGACCTAGGGAGACTGCCACCGCGGGGACCACTGCGGCGCTGACCATTGGTGGAGCCGGGGCCTCTAAGGCCTCGCGCGCCTCGCCGCCCGTTACACTGCAAACACCTGCTATCGGCGTTTGGCTTTCTGCGCCGCAGGCACACAGCCCTTGCTCAGTTACATTACCCCAACTAACACCAGAACTTGTTTCTGCGGGTTTATCTACTCCACAGTTAGGGAGCTCTCTCTGAGCGCAAGGAGCATGTCTGAGCTGTCTTCGTGTCCCCACCGCCCAGCACAAGGGCTCACAAGGACGCGATAAGCTCTCCGTGAACCAGTGTTTTATTCGCGTAAAACACAAAGGTAAGAGGCTCAGGGCCTTTGAAAGCACACTTCACGGGGACACTGAGCGGACAGGGTGAAGGGCGACAGGCCCCGAACACCAGGTACATCGCCCCTACACCTCTCCAAACAAATGAAGGATATCCCGACTCACAGCCACTGAGACACTTCCCGTCACGGGACCCAGGACAAGACAAGAACCTCAGAGAAGAGGGCGGGGCCGCGGAGTTAGGGCCCGCCCCCCGGGAAGACCCTACCTCAAACACACCACTCAACCGCCAGGCTGTCTTTTCCAGCGCGTGCGGCCGGAAGCTGCCGCGGGGTGAGCCGGGACGTCCAGAAGGCCTGACGCATGCGCAAGGGCTAAGCCGGAAAACAGCGCCGCAAGACAACCCTTCCCGCCATGGTTCCGCCCTCCGCTAATCGACAGCAGTGTTCCCCAGTGAGAAGACGGGATTCTCCTTGCGTCATAACCTGGACCACTGAAGTGGCTCGAGAGCAGGGGGACTTAGATCTGGGCGTTTGTTGATGCCTCCTATTGGTTACTGCTGTTCTGCTTGACAGGCGCTTCAGCTTCTCTTTTTTCGAAGGGTCTTTGCACCAGCACCATCTGGGCTCATACCCTGTTTGTAGATGTGACAACGACAGCAGTGGTACCGAGAAGCACTGCCCTTCCTTTGCTTCTTCCCACAATCAGACTCTGCTATGTTCCTCTCTCTCTTTCCTGTCAATGTAGCCATCCAGTTAACCTGCCCTCTAAAAAGGGAGGCAGCAAGAACGGTCATATACCTTAGAATGGTCATAACACTAGGACCCTAGAGACTTGAGCACCCTGGTGTACTCTGCAGATAGTCAGTTGTGGTAGCCAGTGGATCTCTCTAGTACTTCGTTACATCATCTATAAAATAAATATAATAGCTGGCAGGAACAATGTAAGGCTCAAGATAGACAATGTATGTGCGAGTGCTTAGAGAAAACTGCTCAGTGTTATCACTGATACTGGAGGTTCTATAGAGAGTACGTAGACAAGAAAAAGAATAAAAGGCCTTCAAATAGGAAAGGAAGAAATAAATCTTTCTCTATTCAGAGATGACATGATCCTACATATAGAAAACCCCAGGGACTTCCCTGGCAATGCACTGGTTAGGTCTCCACGCCCTCACTTTCAAGGGTCGGGGTGTGATCCCTGGTGGGGGAACTAAGATCCTGCATGCTGTGCTGTGGGGCAAAAGAACAAAACAAAACAAAACAAAAAACAATTCATATAAAAACTACAAAAGATAATAAACAAATTCAGTAAGTTGCAGGACAAGATCAATATGGAAAATCAGTTGTGTTTCTGTACACCAGCAATGAATAATATGAAAGGGAAATAAAGAAAAATATTCCACTTACAATAGCATCCAAAAGAATAAAGTACCTGGGTACAAATTTAACCAAGGGAATGAAAGACTTGTACGTTGAAAACTATAAAACATTGTTAAAATAAATTAAAGAAGACATATATAAAAGGAAAGACACCTCGTGTTCAAGGATTGGAAGACTTAACATTGTTAATATTGCAATTCTCCCAAAGTGATCTACAGATTCAATGCATTCCATATCAAAATTTCAATAATCTTTTACAATATAAATTAATATGGGATTGCAGGGGACCCTTGATTAACCAAAACAGTCTTGAAAAAGAGAACAAAGTTTGAGGAGAAACACTACCCAATTTCAAAAAATAATACAAATCTGTAGTAATAAAAATAATGTGGCACTGACATAAGGACAGATATACAGACAACCAGAATAGAATTAAAACTCCAAAAATAAACCAATACATCTATGGCCAAACAATTTTCAATATGGGCTACAAGAATATTCCAAGCAGGAAAGAATAGTCTCAACAAATGGTGCTGGCACAAGTGGATAGCCATATGCAAAAGAAACAAGTTGGACCCCTACCTCACACCAAACACAAGAATTCATGAGGGACTTCTTTGGAGGTTCAGTGGGTAAGGCTCTGTGCTTCCACTGCACGTGGCATGGGTTCGATCCCTGTTTGGGGAACTAAGATCCCACATGCTGTGTGGCAAGGCCAAAAAAAATATCATGAAAATGGATCCAGGACCTAAATATAAGAGCTAAAACTATAAAATTTCCAAAGAAAATATATGAGAAAATCTTAATGAAATTGGATTTGATAATGTTTTTTTTAATTTATTATTTTAATTTTGGCTGTGTTGGGTCTTCACTGCTGTGTGCAGGCTTTCTCTAGTTGTGGTGAGTGGGGGCCACTCTTCGTTGCGGTGCACGGGCTTCTCATTGTAGTGGCTTCTCTTGTTGCGGATCACGGGCTCTAGGAACGCGGGCTTCAGTAGTTGTGGCACGTGGGCTCAGTAGTTGTGGCTTGCGGGCTCTAGAGCACAGGCTCAGTAGTTGTAGCGCATGGGCTTAGTTGCTCCGTGGCATGTGGGATCTTCCCAGACCTGTGCTTGAACGCATGTCCCTGGCATTGGCAGACAGATTCTTAACCACTGCACCACCAGGGAAGTCCGATAATGGCTTTTTATATATGACACCAAAATCAAAAACAACAAAAGACAAAATAGATAAATAGGACATCACCAAAATGTAAATATTTTGTGTATCAAAGGACATTATCAGAAAAGTGAAAAGAAAATGTGTAAAAGGGTGGAGAATACTTACAAATCATACATAGGATAAGGGTTTAATATCCAGAATATATAAAGAATTCCTACAACTCAAAATCAAAAAGACAAACAAACCAATTTTGAAATGGCCAAAAGACTTGAATAGGCTTTTCTCCAAAGAAGAGAAATGGCCAAGAAGAATCTGCAAAGATGCTCAACATCATTAGTCATTGGGAAAATGCTAATCAAAACCACAATAAAATACCACTTCACACTCATTTAGATGGCAAAAATAATAATAATAAAACAGAAAATAGCAAGTGTTGTCAAGGATGTAGAGTTATTGGATACCCTGTACATGGCTGGTGGGAATGTAAAACAGTTCAGCAACTATAGAAAGGTTTGACTGTTCCTCAAAAGTTAAACATTGAATTACCACATGACCCTACAGTTCCACTTCTGGGTATAAACACAATAGAGCTGGAAACAGGTAACCCAGAAAATACTTGTACATGCATGTTTACAGAGGAACTATCACAATACCCAAAAACTACAAACAACTTAGATGTCTATCAACATATGAATGGATAAACAAATTGTAATAAATCAATACTATTGAATATTATTCAGCCAAAAAAGGAATGAAGTGCTGATTGATACATGCTATAATGTGAATGAACTTCAAAAGCATTATGCTAGTGAAAGAAATTCAGGCCCAATAATAAATGTATGATACCATTTATATTAAATATTCAGAATAGATAAATCCAGAGGGGCAAAAAGCAGGTATGTAATTTTCCAGGCACTGTGGGGAAATGGAAATGGGGAGTAACTGCCTAATGGATATGGGGTTTCTCGGGAGGGGTGTGATGAAAATATTTTGGAACTAGATAGACGTGTACAACATTGTGAATGTACTCAGTGTTACTCAATTTTTCACTTTAAAATGGTTAATTTTATTTTATGTAATTGTCATCTCGTTTATAAATTGCATATGATGGGAATTCTCTGGTGGTCCAATGATTAGTACTCTGTGCTTTCACTGCCGGGGCCCAGGTTCAATGCATGCTTGGGGAACTATGATCTTGCAAGCAGGGCAGTGCAGCCAAAAAAAAAAAAATTGCATATGAAAATTAACTTGCTGTATTTATGTGGTCTACTTCTGGACTTTTTATTCTATGCCATTGATCTGTGGGTCTATCCCTTTACCAAGACCACACTCTTTTTTTAAAAAAAATATTTATTTATTTATTTGGCTGCACAGGGTCTTAGTTGTGGCACACAGGACTTTCGTTGCCATGTGATCCTCACTGAGGTGTTCAGGATATAGTTTCCTGACCAGAGATCGAACCCAGGCCCCCTGCATTGGGAGCGTGGAGTCTTAGCCACTAGAACACCAGGGAAGTCCCCAAGACCGCACTCTTTTGATTAATGTAGCTTTAGAGAAAGTCTTATAATCAAGTGTTGTAATTCCTTCAAATTTTTTTCTTATTTTTCAAAACTATTTAGGCTCTTCAAATTCGTTTATCTTTCCACATTGCATTAAATCTATTGATCAGTCTGGGGAATTGATATCTTTACTATGTTGAGTCTTTCCAAACTATGAACATGGTATGTCTTCCCATTTACTTAGGACTTATTTCACCAGTGGTTTATAGTTCTCAGCATACATATCCTGTACATGTTTTGTTAGATTTATAACTAAATATTTCATTTTTTGAAGCTATTGTAAATTATATTGTTTCCAGTGTATAGAAATGGAATTTGTTTTGTTTACTTTGTATCCTGTGATCTTACTAAATTTACTTATTCTAGAAATTTTGGTAGCATCTTAGGATTTTCCACAATAAAAATCATGTCATCTGAGTAGACAGTTTTGTTTTTCCTTTCAAATCTGGATGTTTTCTATTTCCTTTTCTTTCATTATTGCACTGGCCAAGCCTTACAGTACAATGCTAAACAGGAGTGGCAGAAGTGGGTATTCTTGTTTTGTTCCTTATCTCAGAGGGAAAGCATTCAGTCTTTGCAATTAAATGTGATATGAACTATAGGTTTTTAAAATATAGATACTCTTTCGGAGTTCCCTGGTGAACTACTGATTAGAATTTGGTGCTTTCACTGCCATGGCCTGGGTTCAATCCCTGGTCAGTGAACTGAGATCCCACAAGCCACACAGTGCAACCAAAATAAAAATAAATAAATTAACTTAAAAGAACAGGTGCTCTTTTACCGGTTGAAGAAGTTCCATTCTACTCTTAGTTTTCTTAGAATTTTTGTCATAAATAAATGTTGTACTTTGTCTCCATCTTCGCTACAGTGCTCACTTCCAGGTTTCTAGTTGTGCTAAGTTGAGGTAAAGGAATATCAGAGATATAACTTGTAAACTCACCATTATGCAAGCCACAACTACTAAGCCCGTGTGACACAACTACTGAAGCCTGCGCGCCTAGAGCCTGTACTCTGCAACAGGAGAAGCCACTGCAATGAGAAGCCCACACACTACAACAAAGAGTAGCCCCCGTTCACCGCAACTAGAGAAAAGCCCGCGTGCAGCAACAAAGGCCCAATGCAGACAAAAATTAATTATTTTTTTAGAAATCCTATATAAACTCAGCATCAGTTCAGTGGTACTTTGAATTCTACTGTTGTTCTCCAAATCACCTGCTGCTTTTGACGCTTTGAAGGATGCTCCATGCATTCTATCCAGGTTTTAGACTTGTTTTCTATGTGAGAGAAAAGGTGAAGCATGCTTACTACAACTTACCCAGAGCTGGAACCCCAATATTAAGTTTTTCTCGAGCCTTTCCTATCTTTATACATTTTCTTTCTTTTCCTGTATTACTGGTTCTCCACTCTGCCACCTAACCCCTGCCTCCACAAAAGTCTTCCTAAATTAGTTTACTCCTTCTCAAACCTTTTATGTAATCTTTCATTTTTTCTTGGCCACAGTCTTCTTCCCTGTCCCACCTGCTATTGTTAGTTACCTGGAAGCCTACTTGTTTTTTTTTTTAATTTTTATTATTTATTTATATTTTATTTTTGGCTGCACTGGGTCTTCGTTGCCGCCCGCGGGCTTTCTCTAGTTGCAGCAAGCAGGGATTACTCTTCATTCCCGTGCACAGGCTTCTCATTGCGGTGGCTTCTATTTTTGTGGAGCATGGGTTCTAGGCGCGTAGGCTTTGGTAGCTGTGTCACGTGGGCTCAGTAGTTGTGGCTCGCAGGCTGTAGAGCACAGGCACAGTAGTTGCGGTGCACGGGCTTTGTTGCTCCGCAGCATGTGGGATCTTCCCCGACCAGGGTTGGAACTCGTGTCCCCTGCATTGGCGGGTTCTTAACGACTGTGCCACCACGGAAGTCCCTGGAAGCCTACTTGTAATTGGGGAAATGCAAATCAAAATCACAATAGAAAACAAACAAACAAACAAAAAACAAAAAACCACAATAAAATACCTGCTTAAGTCCCTGCCAATTTTTAAGTTGCAATATAAGACACATATAAAACTCACCATTTTAAAGTGTTTAATTCAGTGGTTTATTAGTATATGTACATATCATCATCAGTACATAATTCCAGAATATTTTCATCACCCCAAAAGAAACCCTGTATCTTTAGCAGTCAACCTCCACCCCCTGATGCTTCCAGTCCCTGGAAAACACTAATCCACTTTCTGTCTCTATAGATTTGTCTGTTCTGGATATCTCATACAACATGTGACTTTTATGTCTAACTCCTTTCACTTAGCATGTTTCAACATTCATCCATGTTGTAGCATATATCAGAATTTCATTTGTTATAGCTAATAATATTCCATTGTATGGATATACCACATTTTATTCATCCACATAACAGTTGATGGACATCTGGGCTCTTTCCACTTTGGGGCTATTGTGAATAAGGCTGCTATGTACATTCATATGTAAGGTTTTTTGTGGACACAAGATTTCTATTCTCTTGGGTATATACTTAGCAGTGGAATTGTTGGGCCAAATGGTAATGTTTAAAATTTGCAGTTACTGACAGAGTGTTTTCTACAGTGACTGAACAATTTAAATTCCCATCAGCAGTGTATGATGGTTCTAATTTCTACACATCCTTGATAACACGTGTTATTATCTTTGATTATAGCCATGCTAGGGGAGATAAATGGTATCTCAATGTACTTTGTTTGGTTGATTTTTTGTTTTGTTTTCTTGGCAGCTTGTAGGATCTTAGTTTCCCAACCAGGGATCAAACCCAGGCCCTCGGCAGTGAGAGCACAGAATCCTAACCACTGGACCACCAGGGAACCAGCTTTTAGTTTTATTGATCTTTGCTATTGTTTTGTTTCTATTTCAATTATTTCTGCTCTAATCTTTATTTCTTTCCTTCTACTAACTTTGGGTTTTGTTTGTCTTTCTCTAGTTCCTTTAGGTGGACAGTTAGACTGTTTGAGATTCTTCTTGTTTCTTGAAGTAGGAGATTGTACTGCTATAAACTTCCCTCTTAGCACTGCTTTTGCTGCATCCCATAGGTTTTGGATCGTCGTGTTTTCATTGTCATTTGTCTCTAGGTATTTTTTGATTTCCTCTTTGATTTCTTCAGTGATCTCTTGGTTATTTAGTAACATATTGTTTAGCCTCCACGTGTTTGTGTTTTATATGTTTTTTCCCCTGTAATTGATTTCTAATCTCATAGCATTGTGGTTAGAAAAGTTGCTTGATATGATTTCAATTTTTTTAAATTTACTGAGGCTTGATTTGTGACCCAAGATGTGATCCTGGAGAATGTTCTGTGTGCACTTGAGAAGAAAGTGTAATCTGCTGTTTTTGGATGGAATGTCCTATAAATATCAATTAAATCTATCTGGTCTATTGTGTCATTTAAAGCTTGTTTCCTTATTAATTTTCTGGCTGAATGATCTGTCCATTGGTGTATATGAGGTGTTAAAGTCCTCCACTATTATTGTGTTACTGTAGATTTCCTCTTTTATAGCTGTAAGCATTTGCCTTATGTATTGAGATGCTCCTATGTTGGGTGCATATATAATTTTTATATCTTCTTGGATTGATCCCTTGATCATTATGTAGTGTCCTTCCTTGTCTCTCATAACATTCTTTAAAGTTTATTTTACCTGATATCAGTATTGCGACTCCAGCTTTCTTTTGATTTCCATTTGCATGGAATATCTTTTTCCATCCCCTCACTTTCAGTCTGTATGTGTCCCTAGGTCTAAAGTGGGTCTCTTGTAGATAGCATATATATGGGTTTTGTTTTTGTATCCATGCAGCGAGCTTCTGTCTTTTGCTTGGAGCATTTCCCTCAATGTGGTTTTGATATGAATTTCTGTGATGGCTAATGATGTTGATTGCCTTTTTATGTGCTGACTGGCCATTTGTATATCTTATTGTGAGAAATGTCTATTCAAATCCTTCAATATTAAATTCTCTACTATTGAGTTTCTTTCATGTAGTGTTAAGTAATACTTCTTTTTAAAAATTTTTTAATAGTTTTTTTGTGCTTTTTTTTAAATTTTTAATTTTTGGCTGCGTTGGGTTGTGCACGGGCTATTGCTAGTTGCAGCGAACGGGGGCTACTCTTTTTTTTTTTTGCGATATGTGGGCCTCTCACTGTCGTGGCCCCTCCCGTTGCCGGACGCGCAAGCTCAGCGGCCACGGCCCACGGGCCCAGCCGCTACGCGGCTCACGGGCCCAGCCGCTACGCGGCACGCGGGATCCCCCCAGACCGGGGCACGAACCCGCATCCCCCGCACCGGCAGGCGGACTCCCAACCACTGCGCCACCAGGGAGGCCCGGGGGCTACTCTTCATTGCAGCTCACAGGCTTCTCATTGCGGAGGCTTCTCTTGTTGCAGAGCACGGGCTATAGGCACGCAGGCTTCAGTAGTTGTGGCAGGTGGGCTCAGTAGTTGTGGCTCGCGGGCTCTACAGCACAGGCTCAGTAGTCGTGGCACATGGCCTTAGTTGATCCATGTCATGTGGGATCTTCCCGGACCACGGATCCAACCCATGTCCCCTGCATTGGCAGGTGGATTCTTAACCACTGCGCCACCAGGGAAGTCCCTAAGTAATGCTGAAATGAAGTTGCTGATCGTTTGGGGGTTGATGGTTATAAAAATTTGAAACAGGCTTAAAAAAAAAACGCTGGGTCTTCCCTGGTGGCGCAGTGGTTAAGAAACTGCCTGCCAATGCAGACGACACGGGGTCGAGCCCTGGTCCAGGAAGATCCCACATGCTGTGGAACAACTAAGCCCGTGTTTCACAACTACTGAGCCTGAGCTCTAGAGCCCACGTGCTGCAACTACTGAAGTCCATGCACCTAGAGCCCATGCTCTGCAACAAGAGAAGCCATCACAATGGGAAACCTGTGCAACGCAATGAAGAGTAGCCCCTCACGCACTGCACCTAGAGAAAGCCCACGCACAGCAACGAATACCCAAGGCAGCCACAAAAAAAAAAAAAACACTTTTGGAACTTCCCTGGTGGTCCAGTGGTTGACTCCACGCGTACACTGCAGGAGGCACAGGTTTGATCCCTGTTCAGGGAACTAAGATCCCACATGTCACGCGACACAGCCAAAACAACAAACAAACAAACAAAACTCTTTTGGCAAATAGGATATAATTGCTTATATACTAAACTGCCTAAATTTTCATAGGAGTTTGCTTTGTCTCAATGTCTTACTGAGAATGTATCTAGGACTTACCTGGGGACGCAGTGATTAAGAACCTGCCTACCAATTCAGAGGACACGGGTTCAAACTCTGGTCTGGGAAGATCCCACATGCTGCAGAGCACCTAAGCCTGTGCGCCACAACTACTGAGCCTGCGCTGTAGAGCCTCCAAACCACAACTACTGAGCCCACGTGTCACAACTACTGAAGCCCGCGCGCCTAGAGCCTGTGCTCCGCAATAAGAGAAGCCACCCCAATGAGAAGCCTGTGCACAGCAGCGAAGAGTAGCCCCCACTCACCGCACCAGAGGAACCCTTTGTGCAGCAACGAAGACCCAGTGCAGCCAAAAATAAAATAAAATAAAATAAATAAATAAATAAAATAAAAAATAAAAAAATAAAAAAAAAGATAAGATGGAGTGGAAAGCCAAACTGCTAAACAAATGAATAAAAAAAATACACAAATTGTTCAAATGATGTACAGGAGCCTAGAGAATGCCCACTTCATCCTCAGTCCCACTTTATTTATTTATTTATTTAGGTTTGGATGTGCTGCACAGTTTGCGGGAATCCCCAACCAGGGATGGAACCCTGTGCCCTCCTTCAGTGGAAGCGTGGCATCCTAACCACTGGACCATGAGGGAAGGTTCCTCCTCCTCACCCCAGCATTCTTTAGAAGCAAAAAGGCTTAGTGAAAAATCTCAGCACGTAAAACAATGCCTGGCACGTAGAAAGTGCCCAATAAACATTTGCCCAATATTGAATGAATAAATGAACATTCCCAGTGCATATCTCTCCAAAAGTTTTAGGAAGCAAACATCCACAGGTAGAGATAAAGATGGAACCAGTTTTTGGCAGCAGGTTAACGTGTCAATTTGGGAACTGCAGGTGATAAACACTAGTTTATGGCACCAAGAATACTGATTGCAAATACACTTTGTTGATTAAGTCGATATTTATAAATGATAAAGTATGGTAAGTTAAATTGGCCATAAAGGGATCTTTCAAAGCAGGTTATACCACACTTCTAGACTATTAGAGCACTGGGTATTGAAGCACAAAATAATTACCTTAGAATAACACCAGAAGAGGATCAAGGTAAGGGGTGAACACCAACCAAAAAAAAAGAAGAGAAAATTCCTCATGAAGAGGAAGTATGGCGCCAAATGAGGAAGGAAACAGAAAAGGAGTATTAAATTTCCTCTTTATTTTTCATCTTAGCAGTTAGTTAAATGTGATGGGTAATACTAACAAAAAAATGTGATCAAGCAGGAA
>NW_006780388.1:1585455-1589978 GCF_000442215.2 Lipotes vexillifer
GCTTAGAGGGAAGTGAATTACAATAAATTCTAATTTTTAGTATTCATTTACACATTATTTCAAGAAAAATAAAGATGAAAACCAATGAAAGTAGGTGAATGAGGGCACTTTGAGCTCCTGGGGAAATGTCCTATATGAACATGTTAGAGAGTACTATTATTATTTTGTTCTTTAGTGGCTTCCAGAAAACCAACAATTAACTACTGCCACTGAACTCTTAATGCGTGAATCACTCTGATGCTTGTTAAAAGTTAGCAGTCGATCATGTAGTTTCAGCTTACTAATAAGTTGGTCTGATCTTTACAGGCATCTAGTATTCCTTCTGGACCACCCTCATTATGAGGTATTTGGGTTGCCTGTTGTTCTCATGAATGAATACCCCAGCGGGGAGACCAAGAGGGTCCTCTTACAAAGTCACCTTGAGAAGTTGTTGGTCAAGTTCTGGTTGCCCTCTGAGGGAGGGAAAGGAAGCTCCCACGTTCTCAATTAAGCTTGCCTCTTGTGGAGAGAAGGCCTCCACAAGAGGGAGAATAATTCTTTGAGAATTCGTTCTCAAATATGGTTTAGGGCAGAGACTGTCAAGAATTGTTTATCTCTTATAATGAAACTATTTATGCATGAAATGTCATAATGTCTGAGATTGGCTTTAAATATTCCAAAACAACCAACTCACTCTCTCCAAGCAAAATAAAAAACAAAATACTGGAGTCCCTCCCATCAGGAAACTTACGCAAGCCTCTTAGATAGACTCATCCACCAGAGGGCAGACAGCAGAAGCAAGAAGAACTACAATCCTGCAGCCTGTGGAACAAAAACCACATTCAGAAAGATAGACAAGATGAAAAGGCAGAGGGCTATGTACCAGATGAAGGAACAAGATAAAATCCCAGAAAAACAACTAAATGAAGTGGAGATAGGCAACCTTCGAGAAAAAGAATTCAGAATAATGATAGTGAAGATGATCCAGGGCCTCAGAAAAAGAATGGAGGCAAAGATCGAGAAGATGCAAGAAATGTTTAACAAAGACCTAGAAGAATTAAAGAACAAACAAACAGAGATGAACAATACAATAACTGAAATGAAAACTACACTAGAAGGAATCAATAGCAGAATAACTGAGACAGAAGAACGGATAAGTGACCTGGAAGACAGAATGGTGGAATTCACTGCTGCGGAACAGAATAAAGAAAAAAGAATGAAAAGAAATGAAGACAGCCTAAGAGACCTCTGGGACAACATTAAACACAGAAGCATTCGCATTATAGGAGTCCCAGAATGAGAAGACGGAGAGAAAGGACCTGAGAAAATATTTGAAGAGATTATAGTCGAAAACTTCCCTAACGTGGGAAAGGAAACAGCCACCCAAGTCCAGGAAGTGCAGCAAGTCCCATAAAGGATAAATCCAAGGGGAAACACGCTGAGACACATAGTAATCAAATTGGCAAAAATTAAAGACACAGAAAAATTATTGAAAGCAGCAAGGGAAAAATGACAACATACAAGGGAACTCCCATAAGGTTAACAGCTGATTTCTCAGCAGAAACTCTACAAGCCAGAAGGCAGTAGCATGATATACTTAAAGTGATGAAAGGGATAAACCTAAAACCAAGATTACTGTACCTGGCAAGGATCTCATTCAGATTCGATGGAGAAATCAAAACCTTTAGAGACAAGCAAAAGCTAAGAGAATTCAGCACTACTAAACCAGCTCTATAACAAATGTTAAAGGAACTTTTCTAAGTGGGAAACACAAGAGAAGAAAAGGACCTACAAAAACAAACCCAAAACAATTAAGAAAATGGTCATAGGAACATACATATCGATAATTACCTTAAACATGTATGGATTAAATGCTCCAACCAAAAGACACAGGCTTGCTGAACGGATACAAAATCAAGACCCATATATATGCTGTCTACAAGCGACCCACTTCAGACCTAGGGAAACATACAGACTGAAAGTGAGGGGATGGAGAAACATATTCCATGCAAATGGAAATCAAAAGAAAGCTGGAGTAGCAATACTTATATCCGATAAAACAGACTTGAAAATAAAGAATGTTACAAGAGACAAGGAAGGACATTACACAATGATCAAGACATCAATCCAAGAAGAAGATAAAACAATTATAAATATATATGCATCCAACATAGGAGCATCTCAATACATAAGGCAACTACTAACAGCTATAAAAGAGGAAATCGACAGTAACACAATAATAGTGGGGGACTTTAACACCTCACTTACACCAATGGACAGATCATCCAAAATGAAAATAAATATGGAAAAGAAGCTTTAAATGACACAATAGACCAGATAGATTTAATTGATATTTATAGGACATTCCATCCAAAAACAGCAGATTACACTTTCTTCTCAAGTGCACACGGAACATTCTCCAGGATAGATCACATCTTGGGTCACAAATCAAGCCTCAGTAAATTTAAGAAAATTGAAATCATATCAAGCCATCTTTTCTCACCACTATGCTATGAGATTAGAAATCAATTACAGGGAAAAAAACGTAAAAAACACAAACACATGGAGGCTAAACAATACGTTACTAAACAACCAAGAGATCACTGAAGAAATCAAAGAGGAAATCGAAAAATACCTAGAGACAAATGACAATGAAAACACGACGATCCAAAACCTATGGGATGCAGCATAAGCAGTTCTAAGAGGGAAGTTTATAGCTATACAAGCCTACTTCAAGAAACAAGAAAAATCTCAAATAAACAATCTAAAGTTACACCTAAAGGAACTAGAGAAAGAAGAACAAACAAAACCCAAAGTTAGCAGAAGGAAAGAAATCATAAAGATCAGAGCAGAAATAAATGAAATAGAAACAAAGAAAACAATAGCAAAGATCAATAAAACTAAAACTGGTTCTTTGAGAAGATAAACAAACTTGATAAACCATTAGCCAGACTCATCAAGAAAAAGAGGGAGAGGACTCAAATCATTAAAATTAGAAATGAAAAAGAAGTTACAACAGACACCACAGAAATACAAAGCATCCTAAGAGACTACTACAAGCAACTCTATGCCAATAACACAGACAACCTGGAAGAAATGGACAAATTCTTAGAAAGGTATAACCTTCCAAGACTGAACCAGGAAGAAATAGAAAATATGAACAGACCAATCACAAGTAATGAAATCGAAACTGTGATTAAAATTCTTCCAACACACAAAAGTCCAGGACCAGATGGCTTCACAGGTGAATTCTATCAAACATTTAGAGAAGAGCTAACACCCATCCTTCTCAACTCCTCCAAAAAATTGCCGAGTAAGGAACACTCCCAAACTCATGCTATGAGGCCACCATCACCCTGATACCAAAACCAGACAAAAATACTACAAAAAAAAAAAGAAAATTACAGACCAATATCACTGATGAATATAGATGCAAAAATCCTCAACAAAATACTAGCAAACAGAATCCAACAACACATTGAAAGGATCATACACCATGATCAAGTGGGATTTATCCCAGGGATGCAAGGATTCTTCAATATATGCAAATCAATCAATGTGATACACCATATTATCAAATTGATGAATAAAAACCATACGATCATCTCAATAGATGCAAAAAGAAAACTGGAGGGGATAAATGACAAAAGTTAGCAAAATTGTTACAGCCTATATAGGGGCTTGTCATTTTACTTTATTTTAAATATGTTGATAATTTCTGTAATGAGTTTTTTTTTTTAACTAATTCATTAATTTTTGGCTGCATTGCTGCTCTCAAGCTTTCTCTAGTTGCGGCACGTGGGGGCGACTCTTTGTTGTGGTGCGCAAGCTTGTCATTGCGGTAGCTTGTCTTGTTGTGGAGCATGGGCTCTAGGCACGCTGGCTTCAGTAGTTGTGGCGCTCAGGCTTAGACGCTCCGCGGCATGCGGGACTTTCCCCAACCAGGGCTTGAACCCGTGTCCCCTGCGTTGGCAGGTGGATTCTTAACCACTGCGCAACCAGGGAAGCCCCATAATGAAAGCTTTTAAATAGGTATATACAAGAACATTGTTTCTCTCCTACATATATTATCTTAAATCAGGTATTGTTCTATGTATTAGAATGATTTCTGTTACAATGAACAGAAACCCCAATCACTCAGGTTTAAACAATAAGAGGAAACATATAGATTTATGTCGCTAAAAAGTCCTGGGCAATTCTAGGTGTCAGGTGATTCTTGATCCTACCGCTCAGTGGTGTCTCTAAAACCTGAGTATTTATCACTCTGCTCTTCCTTCTATGGTGTTAGTTTCATCCTAAGGTTCACATCTCTCCTATTTCAAGAAGACTGTCAACATCTGGGTTACATATGTCATCCAGCAAGTGCTGTATCTGTTCTAGCATTTCCAACAAGACAGGCCACGTTATACTGCAGAAACACACAGCACCAACATCCCAGTGATTTAACACAACAAAAGTTTATTTCTTATTCCTACAGAGTCCATTATAGGTCTGGGAGACTCTCTGGAACAGATACCCCTCCCCAATGTGGGGGGCTCGGCATT
>NW_006780388.1:1589988-1627580 GCF_000442215.2 Lipotes vexillifer
ACTTGTGACCCCTCTCTCTGTATGTGCTTATATGACTGAGACAGGAAAAGACAGCATTAGAGAGTCCTGCACCAAAAAATAAATGCTTAAGCTGAGAAGTGAGAGTTCTGCGGACAACCTACTGCTCAAAACTATCTCAGGATCCTGTCTAACTGCAAGGAGAAAAAAGTCTAACCACTCCCTTCTTACTGTTCACTAGGATACAAGCTCCATGAGGATATGCATTTTGTCTCCTTGTCCACTACTATATCCTTAGTTTAGAAGACTACCTGGGCACATAACAGGCCCTCATTAAATTGAATGAATGAATGTAATGTCAGCAAGAAATCCATATGTATAACTTGGGAGAAGAAACAGAGTCCCAGGGGTGTAAGGCTGAGACTGTTGGGTAAGATCTACGCAGACCAGAGCTGCAGAGCTGGCTAAGCTTAAGAAATAGGCACACTGGTATACTGGTACAGTTATCTTAGAGAAGAAAATGAAATTCTGCTGACAGTGGCAGAAAAACCTCAGGTGACTTACACCATAAAGCACTGAAGCCAAGGACCAAATCAACTGAGCAAACCACCACCATGAGTGCTCAGCTCCTGGAAGGAGCTGCAACAGCCAGAAATGCATCTGCTCCTTTAATGTAGTCAGTCCACCCAACATACCACTGGGGACCAGGGGAAAGGGAAGGACACGCACACTGAGACCCTGCTATTTCCCAAGCCGTTAGGTGCTTTTCCTTCATCAACCCCTCTAATCCCCAGAAAAACCCTGAGTTGAGTGTTATCTCTATCTCATATGGAAACTGGAGATTTAAGAGTGTTTTAGTAACCAATCAAGAAACAGAAATGTTTTACAAGCTAGAAATAGAAATAGATACAATACAAAGTCATCCAGGCTGGCTGGGCAGGGACAACATACAGATCAGTCCTGCTAATCCTGCCCTCAGGCCTGACTGATGCAGCTAAGTGACAGCCAACAGACCCACTGCTATGGGGTCTTAACAAGCCTCTCGATCTCTTATTTCCTTATTTAACTCCTTTCCTGATTACACCTAGATGCTCTATCAGGAACACACCTGCAACACTGTTGTAGATAGAAAAATGGAGCTACAAGAAAATCCACAGCCTACAGATTTTCAGCAATCTATCAAATGTGTACACTAAGGCTGTTACATGATACGATGGAGAAAACAGAAGGATGACCCTTCCTGTTTAACAGTTACAGTGTAAGTCAACCAACATAGATGTGTATTTGTCCGTCCTTGCCTACCACTCAGCGTCCTCTCCCAAATCTTTGCTTTTGGGAACTAGTCTCCTGCTCACTGGATTCCCAGAGTAACATGCCCTGTGACCCACAGGATCCTGGTGCAGTAAACACTCCAGTTCCCAGACAAATGTAACCCTCTCCTTGTCTTTTTTTTTTTTTTTTTTTGCGGTATGTGGGCCTCTCACTGTTGTGGCCTCTCCCTTTGCAGAGCACAGGCTCCGGACACGCAGGCTCAGCGGCCATGGCTCACGGGCCCAGCCGCTCCGCGGCACATGGGATCTTCCCGGACCGGGGCACGAACCTGTGTCCCCTGCATCGGCAGGCGGACTCTCATTCACTGCGCCACCAGGGAAACCCTCCTTGTTCTTAATGACATACAAAAGCCAAGTTAAAATGCAAACAGATAAAAACCTGAGAATGTGATCCTGAATTGCCATTAATTTCCATTTAGACCTTGGAAAAGTGCTCATTTTTATGGCTGTTTTATCCTATTGATATTGTGATGTAAGTAAACAGTCTAGTTTCTTTTACTCGAGAAAATTCTTCTTTACATGGCTAAAGATTCCAACCCGTTTCCATATTATCTCCTTCTTAGAGGTGTTCTCCCTTTTCCATCCACCACCAGAAAGGCATACAATAGTGATTAGTTCACCCGGGCAGATTCCCTATTGGTGAAGTAAATATGATTTCATCACAGTAAAAACTGTACTAATAGTATTCCAGAGCTGAATTTGCTAAAAAGTTAAAAAAGGAACTCAAACAATGTCCAAATTTGTGAACAGTACCCGATGATGGGACAGTTAAGAAAATCCAATTCGGTTCTTCAAAAATTTTACATTAGAATTCATTTCTGCCCATGAGATTACTGAAATTGGTAAACCTGGAAGACAATGGTATGCAATTAAACATATTATTGCTTTCTGTTTTGGAAGACATGCTACAAATGTTTCTAACATGTATGTTTAAGAGTGGCTGGGGAAATCAATGCAAACCAACAATATTCACCTCTGTGACCACAGAAGAATGCATGGCTGCATCCACTATTTGAAGCTGAGTTTGCTATTTTGCCAAATACAGTCCCAAAACAGCTTTTCCCTTTACTCTGAATGTTCTTAGAACACCTCTCCTGCTAAGGAAATCCCTGAAAGTTTTAGTAAAAACAGCAAGTAGTACAACTACTAACACATTCCCTGCAGACTCAACCTTGATTCCTTCTGTGAAACATGTTTATTTCCCAAAGTTTCCTGATGAAAAATTCCACTGATGAAAATTTCTTCATGCTTCATAATTTTGTACTCTTCATAACTTTAAGGTCCAGCTCCACTTGGTGAATTTCTTCAGACTGAGGACACTGAACAAGTTTCCCTTTACTGGTGGAGTTTCTGGTGTCTAAGAAGGCTTGAGCGTCTGCTGAAGTTTCTCCTGCATGTGCTACAGGTATAAGGCTGCTCACCTGTGTGAGTTCTCCGGTGTTTAATAAGGTGGGAATTTTGACTGAATTTTTTTCCACATTCATGACATGTAAAGGGCTTCTCTCCAGTGTGAGTTCTTTGGTGTGTGTGGAGATTTGTATTTTGACTGAAGCTTTTCCCACACCATGAGCATTTATATGGTTTTATCCCTTGGTGTGTTGTTAAGTGCTTATTAAGATCTGAACTCCACCTAAACCTCTTATTACACTGCTGACATTTATATGGTTTCTCTTCAGTGTGAATTCTTTGGTGCTTAATAAGGTCAGAGCTAACTCTGAAGCTTTTCCCACATTCCTGGCATTTAAAAGGCTTCTCTCCTGCACGTTCTTTTTTGTGAAGATCCATAAGTTTCAGCAGCTCTTGTTTCCAGCTTGAAAGTTTCTTTTTTTTCTTCACTGGAAAATCTCGGTGCCATTTCCCCACCTTATGCATATCACCATGATTTTCTTTGCCCATTGTTTTCTGGGGGACTTTCAATCTGGCCTTTTTTGATGCTATATCTACTGGTGCTTGTATTTCTAAGTCAGAAAGACATAGAGGCTGAAGATCTTCAGTGTCATTTTTGAGCTTTAGCCCTGCTGGAATAAACGTAAGAAACAGCTAACTATATGACAGAGCAAGAAAGCCACAGTAATGAAGAGAAAAACTGGATGAACACTAATTTTTTAAAAAAGCAGAAGTGTAAAATGTTAAGCCCTTGTAAAAGTTCCTATTAAGGCACATTTCCTTTCTTCCCATGGTGTACTTACCTGTAGGCAGCTCTCCAGAATTGTCCTTGAACTCCAGGGAGCTTTGAACCCACGGCTCTTCCCCCTGCTCTAGACAGGAGATCACTTTAGGTTTGGGGAGCACAAATAATGCTGTGAAATGGAAAAACTGAGGTCAAGGATTGGTAACAACAATAGTCCACTAATTCCAGACTATTTCAGGAAAAGCAAAGGATACTTTAACAGTTTACAACACCAAATGGCTAAATGGATAGACTCATATCTGGTATCAGGTTCATAACATACTTCATTTGTGGGTGGATATGCAAAGTAGAGACTGAGAAATAAACCTAAGCTAGACCAATGAAAAGGATATAGGGCATGGGAATCCAGTGCATGATCCCCATCTTCTGCTACCAAGAATACCCCATATTCTACTAAGGTAGGACCAAACTGCAAAGGCTGTAGGAATTATACCTGGTCCTACTAAGTCTTTAGGAAGACTCATACTGGATAAGGCCAAGTCTAGGGGAGTCAATGTGAAGGGCAGTGGGCTGGGTATCATAAACACAAGTGATTCCTGTTATACTATAGCAACTTTCAATTTAGATCTCAGGTACTAGACACTGGACCAGGAAAGATTTCTACCATTCCCATAGCTCACTGGTTCACATCCAGGTGGAGGAAACAGACCAGAATTACTTAGTGGACTTTCTCTAAATCATATTGCCAAGTATGGAAAGTATTCATCACTCAGTCATTCAATACATATGTGCTGAGTGGCTATGGTGCACCAGACACCCTCTATGTGCTAGGGATACAGTGGTGAATAAGCCAAGCCCCTTGATCTCACAGAGCTTATCTTCTAGTGCAGAGTGAGACAATCTAACATTAATAAAAAAGCAAATAAAATGTCAGGAAGTGATAAATATTTTGAAGAAAACTAAAGCAGGGTAAGAGAACATTTAAGATTCTGCTTCTGTGAAGATATTTTAGATAAGGCTGTATGAAAAGCCTCTTTTAGAAAGTGGTATCTGAGCAGAACCCTAAAATGAGAATTTTACCATGTGGCAGAAACGTGGGCCAGGCAGAGAGAAGGGGAAAGAAATGAGCATATCAAGTCCATGAAACAGCAAGATGAGCAGTGAGAACAAAGAGGCTGAGCAAGGGCACGAGTAGCAGGACATGACAGCAGGCTGGTGAGGAGGGGCCAGATTTTGGAGGGTCCTGAGAGCCTTGGTAAGAAACTTGGATTTATTCTGAACCTTATGAGAAGTTATTGCAAGGTTTTGAAGTAGAAAATGTCATGATCTGATCAGGTTTTTAAAAGACTCTGGCTGCCATGTAGAAAACAGACTGAGAGGGCAGGAGTGGTGGTAGTGGGTGCCAGTTAGAAAGTACTGAGGTGGACCTTGATAGAGATGTTGCTGGCTGAGACCAGGATGCTAACACAATAAGCTGAGACATGATCTGATTCAGGCTACACTGAAGAGTGTAGTGATGTATTAGACTTAGTGGGGTATTATGGCAAGATCAAGTAAAGGATGACTGGATGTTTCTTGCTCTGAGCAAGTGGATGAGTGGGTATTCCTTTTATGGAGATGATAAGAGCAAGATGTAAGGGCAAGTTTGGAGGGAAGAAGAGATCAAGAATTCCAAATAGTGTAAGGAATGTGTACTTGGAAAAAGCTCCCTGGTGATCTTTTCCCTGCCTACACCATCTAGTTGAGAACCAGTCAGCTACTAGAACAGAGACTCTCTCACAGGGGTGCATTCTCAGTACGCCAACAACAGGATAGATTAGTCCACTCCTATGCTAACGGAAGGGGAGAATCTTTACCTAGAGAGATGACAGTCTCATAGTTTTCTTGCATTACATCATTGTAGAGGGCCTTCTGAGTGGGATCCAGTAACTCCCATTCTTCCTTGGAAAAATACATGGCCACTTCTTCAAATGTCAACAAGCTCTAAAGAAGAGAATGGGCTTTAGCTCAGTACTTGCCACTACAGAAGTAGCCCAACCGACTGAGCCATCAACTGCATGGTAAGCCAGTCACTAAAGGAACTAACAGCACATTTTTTTTTTTTAAGTGGGAAGGCAGAAGGGAAGTAGGTAAGGGATCAGCAAATAGCCTGGGAGGTGCCCAGTTCCTGAGGGGGATCATGTGGGTTAACACCTCTGTGCACCTGCTGGGCAGTGTGGGTCAAGGGCAGCAGGGAGAGGTAGCCCTAAGAAGCTGGAAAGCACAGCTCACCTGGGACTCAGGCAAGATGAGCTCAGGTGTCACTGTCCAGTCTTTGGTGTTTGTCTGCTCAGGAAAGGCTAGGATCTGGTGAGCAGGCACCGCTGTAGAAGAGTGAGAGGAAATTTCTCTCCCTTCTGTCTTTGAACATCCTAGGCTCAGTTCTGAAATATAGAAGATCCTGATCTTTCAGTAGAAATGGAACACTTTACAAGTGTTATGTGGTACCTAGAAGTGGCTATCTCATTTTAATCAAGAATCAAGCATCTACTAACCCCTAAGATGGGTTTCCCAGTTGACTCTCTTCAGTTTTCATGAGTGAAGTCAATAAAAGGAAGTCTTGTTTTTTTTCCTTACATGACATGAATTCCCCTGAGTTGGACAAAAATTAGAGGTGTTGGAAAATGTAGTACTGAGTCCAGTGTGCCAAGTAAAGGAAATGCAAAGGGAGAAATGAGCTTGGTGAGTTCAAGAAACAGCAAGAAGGGTTTCCCTGGTAGCGCAGTGGTTAAGAATCTGCCTGCCAATGCAGGGGAGACGGGTTTGAGCCCTGGTACAGGAAGATCCAACATGCCATGGAGCAACTAAGCCCACGCGCCACAACTACTGAGCCTGTGCTCTAGAGCCCGCGAGCCACAACTACTGAGCCCATGCGCCACAACTACTGAAGCCCGCGGGCCTAGAGCCTGGGCTCTGCAACAAGAAGCCACAGCAATGAGAAGCCCACGCGCTGCAGCGAAGAGTAGCCCCCACTCGCAGCAACTAGAGAAAGCCCGCATGCAGCAATGAAGACCCAACGCAGCCAAAAACAAACAAATAAATAAATTTATATATTAAAAAAAAAGAAACAGCAAGAAGACCAGTGTGGCTAAAGAGGACTGAGCAGGGCAGGAGTGGCAGGAGATGAGGGCAGGAAGGTGAGGAGGGGCCAGAATTTGGGGGGTCCTGGGTGCCTCTACAAGGAGTTTGGATTCATTCTGAATGTGTGAAAAGTCACAGTAAGGTTTTGATGCAGAGAAGTGTCCTGATATGATCCAGTTTTTAAAAGATTCTGGCTGTGCTGTGTGGAAAACAGCCTGCGGGAGGGGAGGAATGGTGGCAGGGGGTGCCAGATAGAAAAGTACTGAGGTGGACCTTGTTAGAGATGCCACTGGCTTACACCACGATGCTAAAGCACAGCAGGCTGAGACTTGGTTGGACTCAGGCTACACGGTGAAGGTGGAGCCAAGAGGACTAGTGATGCAGTAGTACTACTGGGGTTTGATAAGATCGGTGTAAAGGATGACCCAGTTTTCTGGGCTAAAATATTGGGTGAATCGTGGTGTCCTTTGTGGAGATGGGAAAGTTAAGAGAAGAGCAATCTGGAGGGAAAGAAGGCAGGAAGGATCAAGATTTAGGATAAGGAATGATCATGTGCACTGGGAAAAAGCTCCCTGGTGTTCTGGATATACCTTTGCCCTGCCCACACCATCTAGTTGAGAACCAGTCAGCTACTAGAACAGAGACTCTCTCACAGGGGTGCATTCTCAGTACGCCAACAACAGGACAGATTACTCCACTCCTATGCAAAGGGAAGGGGAGAATCTTTACCTAGAGAGATGACAGTCTCATAGTTTTCTTGCATTACATCATTGTAGAGGGCCTTCTGAGTGGGATCCAGTAACTCCCATTCTTCTTGGGAAAAATACATGGCCACTTCTTCAAATGTCAACAAACTCTAGAGAAGAAAATGGGCTTTAGCTCAGTACCTGCCACTTCAAAAGCAGCCCAACCTTCTGAGCCATCAACTGCATGGTAAGCCAGTCACAAAAGGAACTAACAGCATTTGATTTTTAAAAAGTGAGAAGGCAGAAAGGAAGGAGGCAAGGGATCAACAAACAAGTGCCCCAAATCGTGGGGAACATCTGGACTAACAGCTCTGAACACCTGCTGGGGAGCGCGGGTCAAGGGCAGCAGGGAAAGGCAGCCCTAAGAAGCTGGAAAGCACAGCTCACCTGGGACTCAGACAAGATGAGCTCAGGTGCCACTGTCCAGTCTTTGGTGTTTGTCTGCTCAGGAAAGGCTAGGATCCGGTGAGCAGACACCGCTGTGGGTGAAGGAGAGCCACAGGAAATCTCTCTCGCTTCTGTTTCTGAATATCCTAGGCTCATTTCTAAAATACAGAAGACCTTGAGTTTTTCAGTATTGATGAGACACCTTTACAAGTGTATGGTGCCCAGAAATGGCCTTCTCCTTGTTAATGAGAACCAAGTATCTACCAGCCTCTAAACAGATTCCCCAGTTTTCATGAGCAAAATTAACAAAAGGAAAAACCCTTTTTATTTTCCTCTCATGACACAAATTGTTTGGAGTTAGACAAAACTTAAACATATTTGAAAATGACATACTCAGGGACTCCAGTATACAGTAGGAGATTTTAATCATTTATTACTTCTTTCCTGGTACACTATTTTCTTCACATTCCGCCACTGACAACTGATTTCTGATCCCAATTCCTTCTGTATTTTATGAGGACAAGGTGGGCCCAACCCTCTCCACTTTTCTAAAAAACTGAGTTCCAATCGCTTCTCAGCCTTTTGGCTAAGATCAAGTGTAAAAAACTGAGTTCCCAGTGTTATTAACAGGGTTCTGTGGTTTGGAGATTTCTGTATCTTAGGCCAACCCCCACCTTCACCCACACCTGGTCTGTTCTACCATAACCTGGGGGGCATCCTAATAGCTAACGTGGCTGCATTAGTAGATCCACAGGGCAGGGCAACCAGAAAGTGCTCACGTGTTCTGGCTTAACTTACTATTGCAGCTCCCAAGAGAAGGAAAGTAACATGAAGCTCCTTACCCCTCTCACATACGGGCTCAGTGTCTTTGTGGCTATTCCTGATCAGCAGCTCTTGTAGACTCTGGTGTGTATTCCAAAATTCTTCATCCTGGGACATGCCCACTTGCTGGGCCTCTGCTGGCTTCAGCTTGAAGCCTGGGGCCTCTGCTGTCTCTCCCAAGAGCACTGCCTCCTTTCCCAGCTCATGGTCTGCAACCTAGAAATAATGCCCATCCTTGTTACCATGGAACTTACTTTTGGTTTGGGAGTTGGTGGGAGAGGGAGGAAAAAGCAGAGTGCAAACTGTGGGAAGAAGGAAACACTAAAGGAAATGTCACAAAGACTTAAAAGAGATACAGGACCACCAATTTTCCACAAGAACTATACACAAAATATAGGAAAATTGGCAGAAGAGGAAAAAAGGTGTGGTTACTGCCAGCCCTCCAAGACAGCAGCCCCCACCCTC
Organism: Lipotes vexillifer; assembly: GCF_000442215.2. NCBI lineage: Eukaryota > Metazoa > Chordata > Mammalia > Artiodactyla > Lipotidae > Lipotes > Lipotes vexillifer. Next base: position 1,598,949 of record NW_006780388.1, read on the forward strand.
TGCATCCAGCCCAGCTCAGACCACTAACAGGGCTGCACAGGCCACCTGTTGTCATGCTGCCTTGACAGACTTTCTCTCTCAACTTAGATTCTTGCCTTAGTGATTTTCTGTCTTCTCTCTCAAAAGATAAAGGAATTGAATTTAAAAGTTGTCCTGTCAGCCAGATTTTCCACACGGCCAGGGAAGAGTCTCACAGAGGATTGGGATGAAATGGAGAAAAATGTGGGAGGAAAGAGCCAGGGCTCTGAGCTTCCCTGATGGCGCAGTGGTTAAGAATCTGCCTGCCAATGCAGAGGACATGGATTTGAGCCCTGGTCCAGGAAGATCCCACATGCCAGACAGCAACAAAGCCCGTGCACCACAACTACTGAGCCTGGGCTCTAGAGCCCAAGAGCCACAACTACTGAAGCCTGCGCACCTAAAGCCTGTGCTCCACAACAAGAGACGCCACCGCAATGAGAAGCCCGTGCACCGCAACGAAGAGTAGCTCCCACTCACCACAACTAGAGAAAGCCCACACACAGCAATGAAGACCCAATGCTGCCAAAAGTAAATTAAAAAAAAAAAAAACGAGGGTCAGGGCTCCAACCTATCCCCAAATGATTTTGACACAAAACGTGTGCCCTCCCGGTATTCTCAGTAGGCCTGTGAAGCTAGATGGTATGCTGCCACCTGCCCAAGGGCATGCCCTGGATCCCCACTCACAGCACAGCCAAGGAACAACCACTGAGGGAAGGCAGTGGAGGCCCTTGTCTACGGTACAGAGGACACTATCCCTCACGCTCTTTCTTCTCTCTGCTACTCTGTTGGGATTGCCAAATCTTTCTTTCCCTGTTTTCTTTCTACTTTTTCTCTTCCTGGGCAGTCTTCCTCTAGTTTTTTGGTTTCTCCTTCTCTTTCCTATCTTCACTCTCCTTTGGTCTCTGAGAATTACTCCTTTTTGGGATCTGTCCCTTCCTCTCCAACTCCTTATTGCCTTTTGTTTCTAAGAACTTGAGGCCCATCTCCTTCGCCAAGCCAGAGTAGGCTCATTACCTTCAACACACCCTGGCTCCAAAGAGGGCAAAAAGCAACTCTCTCCCTAAGGCCAGGGAAGCCTCTCTCAGGATCTCTGAATCATATGCAGTGACTATGGCTGTGGATCTGTGCTTTCACATTCTGCTTTACATGTCCTAAAGGGACAACAGAAGTTACCTGTTTTACTTTATTTCTCAATTAATTGCCCCAATACATCCACCATCACCCTGTTTCACTGCACACATGAAGAATCTTTCTTCTCACCCCATTCCTCGTTTGACCAGATTCCCTCTGCAAGTGTTCTACCAGGACCACAGCCTCCTCAATGCTCTGTAGATGGTGCTTCTTTATGCAGGTCTGGGTGTCCCTGGGCAGAATGGACAGGAACTGCTCTAGCACCACAAGTTCCAAGATCTGCTCTTTTGAATGAATCTCTGGCCTCAACCACCGACGGCATAATTCCAGAAGCTGGTCAACAGCCTCACGGGGTCCAGCTGCTTCATGATAGAGGAAGCTCCGGAAGTGCTGGTGAGACCTCTCAGGACTGGGACTGTCCGTTTGGGGGGCATATTTCTTATGCTGACTGGAGCTCCCTGTCACAGGTCCCTTGGTCTCCCACAGAGTCCTGATTTGAGGGTTCAAGTACTCAGCCACCTTCAGATCTATGGTCATCATTCTTCTCGAACAATTTGGCTCCTGTATTGGACACACCTCCAGCACTACCTCTGACAACTGAGGCCCAGTCTGGTCTGGAACAAAATCAATAAAAGGATCTTCTTCCTAAGGCATTGAGGGCAGAAAAAAGTGCATGTCAGTAAGAAAGTCACACGAACTTTACTACTTGTTACTTATTATGAGAGAAACATGAACTTTAAAAATCAACTGCCAAAAAAAAAGAATCAACTGCCAGGCCCTTGTTTCTCTCCTTTTCTTTCTATTATTCAGCTGAATACAGCACAGCTTATTAAAGACAAATGCCAATAAATCACTTTGCCTTAAAAAAAAAAAAATCAGGAAAAGTTGGTGGGTGAAAAAACTAGTACCCACTGGCTCCAAGGAGTTTGGGGATTATCCAAAGATTTAATTGATGCACTTCCTATGCCATCCTCTCCGTGTAAAGGAAAGATCAGGAGAATATTCTGAGTTTCTCTTAAATTTCAACATATCGTCCTAGTCTGTCTTCAGTAAGAGGGTACAACTTCTATGACCTTTATCCTTTTGGGAAGATGGAAGCCTTCACTTCCTGGACCATTTGAGGTGCTCCTTTCCATTGTATGAAAATTGGCAGGAGAGCTGAAACAATGAGACCAGAGTAGAAGAAAAGTAATTCAGAAAAATGGAGCCTTATTCTTCTCAAAAGCAACCCCCAATTAAGTAACTAGTTGCTCTACATTTGTCTTGACATTTCTTTGCAAGACATATAAAGAGCACCACGCAGAAGATGTATATATGTGTATTTTTCCTTTTCTTTCCAAATTCATTTATTTATGTATGTATGTATGTAGGGCTGTGTTGGGTCTTCGCTGCTGCGCGTGGGCTTTCTCTAGTTGCAACGACTGAGGCCACGCCCCATTGAGGAGCATAGGCTCTAGGCGCTCCGGCTTCAGTAGTTGTGGCTCGCGGGCCCCAGAGCGCAGCCTCAGCAGTTGTGGCCCATGGGCTTAGCTGCTCCGCCGCACGTGGGATCCTCCTGGATGAGGGCTAGAACTGTGTCCCCTGCATTGGCAGGCTGATTCCCAACCACTGTGCCACGAGGTAAGTCCTATACCTGTATTTTTAATTTCTCGTTACTTGACCTAGGAAAAATTACAGCTGATCCTTGTTCACAAAATGTTTATCCAAATGTCAATTGGAAGAAAAAGGACAGCATGTTAGTTGGTCATGATTACATTCAGCTGCTACATTTCTCCAGGGCTCATTTAGACCTATAAGCGAGGCTTTGGAGAGCCTCGTGAGGCTCACTTTCCCTGAGGTGATCCAGCAGAAAGGGCACCGAAATTCTGCCCAGGAAGCCACGGTGTTCACAAACGGCCGGCTCCCGACGGCTCTGAGGTGCTGGGGACACTTCCCAGGCTTTTGCATCAGAGGAAGTTGATCTGACTGAGGCTGGACCGCCCGTTTCTCCCGCAGTAACATCAGCCAGTAAAGAAAACGCCGGCGGAGGCGGGAAAGTGAACACGACCGCCCGGGCGCGCCCGCGAGCACTGTACCTGCGGGCAGTGTCCAAGCGGGCTCCCGCCGCGCGGCCCTGGGCGCCACCCGCACAAATGTTGGAGAAAGCGGCCTCACGAGCCTGACGGCGGGCCTCGCCCCAGACAGTCCTGTCGCCCGGCTCGGAAACACCACCGGCCGCTGCGCAGCGGCCCCGACCAGCGGCCAGAGTCTCTCGGAGGCTCCGGGGCCGGCGCCGAAGCGGAAGCCGCTTCTAGGTTACCTCGGACGGCTTGGCTTCGTGAAGGCCGCTCCCTCTTCCCGGGGCTCTACCACAAGTTGCCGCCGGTCTGGCCACCGCTCTAAGGAGGACCGCTCCACGCCACGCGCCACTCAGGGGCGGGCCCCCGAGGCCCCGGGGTTTGGGAGCGCAGGCCGGTCACTATTTAGACCCACCTGGCCCCGTTAGCCGACCTGAAATCCTCCCTGCGCAGCTACCCGCGCTCCAACCGGAGGCAGAAGTGACGCACTTCCGGGGAGGACCCGCTCAGCCCTGGCTGGGTCCATGAGCGCCGCCTCTCCAGGCCGCGCTGGGTGACCGCCCTCCTCCCGGGTTCAGCCCTGGCGGCAAGAAAGAGTTAAGGCCACCGAGTACCCAGGCCCGCCCAGCCTAGAGGGTCCTGCGCGCGGCTTGACGCCCTTGTGTCGCCGTCTCGCGTCCCAGCTCTGTGGGGCGCGTGCGTCCAGGTCTTTCCTGTGTCGTGTTCTGGCTGCCGGCAGAGCCTGGTGACCCGGGCCCCGCCCTGAGCGTCACCGTTCCCTTCCGTGCGCTGGGCTCCCGACCTTACCGCGGCTCAGTCGGCCGTGCCCAAGCTGCCGGCCAGGGCTCTGTCGCAGCCTCCTACAGTACGAGGCCGTTTTGTCCCGGTCAGGATCGACGGCCCCTGAGGGGTGTGTACTCATTTCTGGGCCGTGCGTGCACACACCATTCTGTTTTTTCTTTTGAGGTAGGTTTTTACTTATGAAATAGGTTCCTTTTAAAGATCTCCTTGACAGAGAATTGAGAGGTAAGGAGTGACTTGATCGAGGTCACATAATTCACCAGTGGCAGGTCCTCCAGTAGAATTTAGGGCCCCTTTGTCCTGTCTTCTGATTTTTCCACCACAGCATGCTCCCTGGAGCACGGGAACCTTCTTTTCATCTTGTCCTGTAGTGTCTGGTAGAGTTGCCTGGGTAAGGTAGGCATTCCATAAATATTTACTGAATCATGTTTATAAGAATCTGAGTATTTCGGTTGTGGGCTTCCAGTATTTACAGTTTTCAGTGTTTTCATGGTGTCAGCCTATACTAGTCAAGGGATTATTAAGTCTACTATGTGTAGCCAGTGTTATAGAGTCGATAGGACAGAGCCTTTGATTCAAAGGATCTGGCAAAAGGACTGAGGCAATTTCACAAGTATCAGCAACACAAGGTAGGAAAGGGTAAGACATAAGCTGAACGCCGTGGGAATTACAAGGAAATGAAAGTCGATTTGGGGGTTGGGGAAAATTATAAAAATCCTTGAGGGATTTGCCCACAGCAGGGAGTGGGGCCACATTCCAGGCAGAGGGTAAGGTAAGAGCAAAGCCTTGAAAGCTTCAGAGATGAGCATGTGAGAAAATCTGTAGTACTTTTTTTTTACTAAATGTAATTCGGGTACATTTAGAGAAAGAGAGTTAGAAAATAAGTTCTTGTGGATCTACTATGGAGCGCTTGGAATAGAAATGAAGAGATTGCATTTAATAAAGTAAATAAAGAGCATCATTTGAGGGTTTTTGAGGGAGCTTCTTTCCAGGGCAGTTCATCTGGAGCTGAGTTTTAAGGTGGGAACAAAAATGGAAGACCATTACAAGGTCATTATGCTATTTTTGCTTTTAGGTAGACTGGTGTTACACTCCTCTGAGGCATAGATCTTGATCCTTTTTGAGGGGGAGAAAAGGATTAAGCAGAGGTGATAATAATAAGCATCTGACGGGAATTCCCTTGCAGTCCAGTGATTAGGGCTCTGTGCTTCCACTTCAGGGGACACCGGTTCTGTCCGCCAGGGAACTGAGATCCCACAAGCTGCGCAGCGGAGCCAAAAAAAAAAAAAAAAAAAGCATCTGGCTAAGTCACTTGAATATATTTCAAAGCAGGTTCATTTTCTTAGAATCTCAGGTTGGGACTTAGTTTCTTCAAAAGTTACTACCACTTCCACAACCTAAATGTACATTGACAGATGAATGGGTAAAGAAGATGTGGCACATATATACAATGGAATATTACTCAGCCATGAAAAGAAACGAAATTGATTTATTTGTAAATCCACTCTAGGTGGATGGACCTAGAGTCTGTCATACAGAGTGAAGTAATTCAGAAAGAGAAAAATAAATACCATATGCTAACACATATATATGGAATCTAAAAAAAAAAAAGCAATGGTTCTGAAGAACCTACGGGCAGGACAGGAATAAAGATGTAGAGAATGGACTTGAGGACACGGGGAGGGGGAAGGGTAAGCTAGGATGAAGTGAGAGAGTGGCATGGACTTCTATAAACTACAAAATGTAAAATAGCTAGCTACTGGGAAGCAGCGCATAGCTCCAGGGAGAAGGGAGATCAGCTTGGTGCTTTGTGATCACCTAGAGGGGTGGGATAGGGAGGGTGGGAGGGAGACACAAGAGGGAGGAGATATGGGGATATATGTATATGTATAGCTGATTCACTTTGTTATAAAGCAGAAACTAACACCATTGTAAAGCAATTATACTCCAATAAAGATGTTAAAAATAAATAAAAATAAAATAAAATTAGACTATGCAGGAATAAAGAATTATATGTGATAAAAAAAAAAAGAAGAAGTAACTACTGCTTCCAGTCAGAACCAGTGGGCAGTAAAGCTCTTAGCATTGAGATCCTCATCATCTGGACCAAGGCTGAGCATATAATTGGAACTTGAACTGAATAAATGGAGTTCTGCCAGTGGTGCCCCTGAATTGGCAGGCCTGATTCATAACATAGGTAGGGAGCTGGTTAGTGAACAAGGGGAGAAGAAAGTGGGAAAAGAGACCCTATGAAAGGAAGAAGAGGAAGCAAGGCACAAAATGGTGAATTGTGAATGAGGGTCACTGATGATTGTCATCATTTAAAGTTTGGTGCCATAGTTCCTTACCCTTGCTGTGGAGCCCACAAAAGTCCCCCAAGTCTTTCCTTTTGATTTCACCTTTCCCTGCCTGGGCACAGTTTGAGAAATAATGAATGTCCAGCTGGAAAGCAATGAAAGCAAACACATGCAGTTTATTTTGAGATACCACACAACTGCCATAGTGGGCTGAATGGTTTTGCTGTGTGACTGGCTGCTTTAATGGTGCTGCTACTGGCTAACAAACACTTTCTTTTTCCTTTTTCCATTTATAATAGTAATTGCCTTAGTTAGAGCTGCCTCTTTTAGAAGGTTGCTTGATCCTAGCCTGTCATTGGCTCCATACCCTATTAACTATCGTACTTTCATGATCCTCAGTACTCTGTAAAGCAGTTGACATTTTTTGCAACAAATGTTAGAGGAAAACTAATGGTCTGGACACTTCTGGGTTTCTAGGTGAGAGGCTTTTGAGAATTCTGTGTAGTTGAGAAATGAATGAAAGTCAGTCGGGCTCTGCCCTAAAGGAGAGGAAAAATAACTGAAATACCATTTTTCTCATTTCTCTGACATACTTTTCTTTCTTCATAGCACCTGGAATGGATAAAAGTGGCAGTTTTTGTTACTTCCCATGAGGTTGTGTATCTGGAATAAGAACCATGAAATTAATCTAGAGTAGGACATTTCTACAGACATGGAATGGCACTGGGTGGCACCAGGAGGACTTGAAAGGAATATTTGAGGGTGCAGAGCTATGGAAGAGTTTGCCAACAGAAGGACTTATGGGAAACAAGTGATCAGAATCACCAATAGAGAAACCTTTAAAATTTCTTCAAGCAATGGAAAAATTGAGTCTTAGGTCAAATTAAGTAAAATCTATAATGAAGAGAAATCAGATAAAGTCTCAAATATAAAAAGTATGTTACTTAACACTAAGTGTAAATTTAGGAAAAGAATCACAAGGACAGATCTTTTTAATACTTTTTTAACTACTGTAAAATTTTTATAAAACTTTTGGACTCATCTCTAAGAATTGCCATGATTCTGAAACTTGATAATATCCCAAATATGGAACAATTCAGTGGAATATAACACTTGAGAATACATCAGATGTACACAAGGAAGAAGATCTGAGAGTGGAAAAGTGCCAGTAACAAATACATTATTTATGTACTTACAGATTACCTTGGTAAACATAAGAAACACTCAAGTTAAAGCTTAGTCTTTGAGAATGCTGTATTGAATGCAGTAAAAGTTGGATTTCATTCATATGGACAACAGAACCCACTAACTTTCTTCTTCACTGAAAGATACAACTGTTCCCGAATTCCAACTCTCTAGACATCCCACTGTCAGGGTAGCTTGGAGTATTTATCCAGGTGGATGGACTGCTGCCCAGCAAACACTACATGCAGAGCAATATGAGCACCATTTTCCTTTCTGGCAGTGAGGTAAAATCAGCTTGTTTTGGAAGAGAAGCCACACTGTATCTTTGTTACACAATATTATTCTGTTCTTGCCTTTAAGGCTTTCACACTCCCTTGTGAAGCACCACTTTTTATTGAGATTTATCTTACCTGAGTCTGTCCCGCTTGTGAGCACATCTCACCTCCTCTCTTCCTTTTGTGTCTTTTCCTGTAATCAGTTAGGGAGAGTATGCAGGTATTCCTGTTACTCCTGACTGGTGCTGCTGCATCTGTCAAGGGAGAGAAGAAAAAACATTCAGAAGGGGGGTTCTGAAGACACCATCCATGTCTTGCAGGAGCAACAACTAGACCGGACCTTGCAGTGGCAACTTTCTGAGTTCAGACCTTTACCTCTAGACTAGCATTTCAATCATGAGCCCTTATCCTTTTTAGCCCATTACCCTTCAGTATAAATTCCTATGCCTTCTGGGGGGGGCATTGTGCTAGTTGGGGGGATGGGGAGTTGTTTCGTTTTTAATTTTTTTTTCCAATTCAGTAATGCTTTTTCCTTTTTACCCCTGTTGATTGCCTGAAACCAAATTCAGTATGAATAAGAGAGGGAAATATACAACACTGAATTTGGAGGAGAAAATGAAGGTTCTAAGTAGGATTGAAGCGGGACGATCTCTTAAAAGTGTAATGGATGAATTTGGAATCAGTAAATCAACATTTTATGACATTAAAAAGAACAAGAAATTGATTTTGGACTTTGTACTGAAGCAGGACATGCCATTAGTAGGAGCTGAGAAGAGAAAGAGAACAACAGGAGCCAAATATGGTGACGTGGATGATGCAGTCTACATGTGGTACCAACAGAAACGCTCAGCTGGTGTCCCTGTGAGAGGTGTGGAGCTTCAGGCTGCTGCCGAGAGATTTGCACAGTGTTTTGGGCGAACAGACTTCAAAGCTAGCACTGGTTGGCTTTTTAGATTTCGAAATAGGCATGCAATTGGGAACCGAAAAGTATGTGGGGAACAAGTCCTACGTTCAGCTTCAGAAAATGTTGAGCCGTTTCGACAAAAACTGTCCATGCTTATCAAAGAGGAGAAACTGTGTCTTGCTCAGCTGTACAGTGGGGATGAGACTGACCTCTTTTGGAAGTCAATGCCAGAAAATACTCAGGCAAGCAGAAAAGATATCTGCCTGCCAGGGAGGAAAATAAACAAAGAACAATTGTCTGCTCTTTTATGTGCAAATGCAGATGGTACTCATAAGTTAAAGTCAATTATTATTGGAAAATCAAAGCTGCCCAGAAGTGTAAAAGAGGACACATGTACATTACCTGTGATATACAAACCTAGTAAAGATGTTTGGTTCACCAGAGAATCGTTTTCAGAATGGTTTTTTCAAAACTTTATTCCTGAGGTCAAGCACTTTCAAGTTAATGTTCTAAGATTCCATGAGGAGGATGTCAGGGCCTTGTTACTTCTGGACAATTCTCCAGTTCACCCTTCCACTGACTCACTAACCAGTGAGGATGGTCGAATAAAATGCATGTTCTTTCCCCATGACACTTCAACCTTGATTCAACCAATGAATCAGGGTGTGATCTTGAGCTGCAAACGACTTTACAGGTGGAAGCAACTTGAGGAGAGTCTTGTAATTTTTGAAGAAAGTGATGATGAGCAAGATAAAGGAGAAAAAGGAGTTTCCAAGATTAAAATCTACAACATAAAAAGTGCAATTTTTAACTGGGCAAAGAGTTGGGATGAAGTAAAACAAATAACCATAGCAAATGCATGGGAAAATCTTCTTTACAAAAAGGAACCTGAATATGATCTTCAAGGCTTAGAAGATGGAGATTATAGAGAAATTCTTGAGAAATGTGGGGAGTTGGAAACCAAGCTGGATGACGATAGGGTGTGGTTAAATGGGGATGAAGAAAAGGGCAGCCCCCTGAAAACAAAAGGTGGAATTACAAAGGAAGTTGTTCAAAGAGCGGGAGCTGAGGAGCAGACTGCTGAATTTAAGTTATCTGCTATAAGAAAGAGTTTGGACTACCTTCTTGACTTTGTTGATGCAACACCTGAGTTTCAAAGGTTCCATTTTACACTGAAAGAGATGCAACAAGAAATAATCAAGAAGCAGTTCCAGAGTAGAATCCATTCTAGAATTGGTAGCTTTTTGAAATGTAGGCCTCATAATATTAAGGATTCCTTCAATATGCCTTCAACTTCTGGTTGTAGTAAGTAGATATTGTGTTTAAAGATTTCTGCAGTTATGTAATGATACATGAATTAGACTTGTGAACTGTCATTGCTTTTATCAACTGACCTCGCTTTGCACAGCAATGCCCATTTATACTGTTTATAAAATACACGATTTGAAAGTAATAAATTTGGGGCTTTTTGATGTATAAATATGTTCATTAATCTATATTTTTTTCTATTTTAGACAAGGACTTGAATAATGAACTATTGTCCCAAATTATCTAAGGTGAAATGGATGTGGGGAAAGCATTAAAGTCTAAATGTATTCACAGCATATAACAAAGAAGCTATATATATGCTGACTAGTTATTTAAGAAGATAAGGACAGACTTGGTTTTCAATTTAATGGTATGACATACTCTGCTCTTGTAAATGAGTTACCACCTGTTTAGTGTTTGTTTTCTTCTTATTGTGGAAATGACATATGCTGATTATAAAAAAGATTTATAAGAAAGATAAAAAGCACCCAAATTCTGTCAACTGATGATAGGCTCCCTTAACACTTTGGTATATTTCATGTATTTTAAAAAATAGGTAAGTTACATTGTAAATACAATTTTATATCTTATTGTCTTAGCATTTTTGTTACTTATAAAATTAGCATTTGTGAACTACAATGAGGTATCACCTCACACTGGTCAGAATGGCCATCATCAAAAAATCTACAAACAATAAATGCTGGAGAGGGTGTGGAGAAAAGGGAACCCTTTTGCACTGTTGGTGGGAATGTAAATTGATACAGCCACTATGGAGAACAGTATGGAGGTTCCTTAAAAAACTAAAAATAGAACTACCATACAACCCAGCAATCCCACTCCTGGGCATATACCCTGAGAAAACCATAATTCAAAAAGAGTCATGTACCACAATGTTCATTGCAGCTCTATTTACAATAGCCAGGACACGGAAGCAACCTAAGTGTCCATCAACAGATGAATGGATAAAGAAGATGTGGGGACTTCCCTGGTGGCGCAGTGGTTGAGAGTCCGCCTGCCGATGCAGGGGACACGGGTTCGTGCCCTGGTGCGGGAAGATCCCACATGCCGCGGAGCGGCTGGGCCCGTGAGCCATGGCCGCTGAGCCTGCGCGTCCGGAGCCTGTGCTCCACAACGGGAGAGGCCACAACAGTGAGAGGCCCGCGTACCGCAAAAAAAAAAAAAAAAGATATGGCACATATATACAATGGAATATTACTCAGCCATACAAATTGAGTTATTTGTAGTGAGGTGGATAGACCTAGAGTCTGTCATACAGAGTGAAGTAAGTCAGAAAGAGAAAAGTATGCTAACACATATATATGGAATCTTAAAAAAAAACAAAAAGGTTCTGAAGAACCTAGGGGCAGGACAGGAATAGAGACACAGAGGATGGACTTGAGGACACGGGGAGGGGGAAGGGTAAGCTGGGATGAAGTGAGAGAGTAACTGACATACATACACTACCAAATGTAAAATAGATAGCTAGTGGGAAGCAGCTGCATAGCACAGGGAGATCAGCTCGTGCTTTGTGACCACCTAGAGGGGTGGGATAGGGAGGGTGTGAGGGAGACATAAAAGGGAGGAGATATGGGGCTATATGTGTATGTATAGCTGATTCACTTTGTTATAAAGCAGAAATTAACACCATTGGGAAGCAATTACACTCCAATAAAGATGTTTTTTAAAAAAAAAGCATTTGTGGCGCAAGCCTAGCGTAGAATAGATTGTGGAAGAAGTTGAGGGGGAATGTCAGATGATCATACTGGACAGCACTCTACTTCAATGCATTAAACATCTGTTTTTACCCCAATGGTCATAAAGTCCCAGAATAAATGACTGGCAGTCACACCCTTTTCAAAAGTATTCATTGAGGGAGTTCCCTGGTGGCCCAGTGGTTAGGATTCTAGGTTTTCACTGCCGGTCCGGGGTTCTATCCCTGGTTGGGGAACGGATATTCCGCAAGCTTCATGGCACAGCAAAAAAAAAAAAAAAAAGTATTCATTGATTTTGCACATTTCACGTTGCTAGGCACAGAGTGTGGTGTTGGGCGTTTAGAATTACAAAGAAAAGGAATAGGAACAAACCAGCGTTGGATGTATGAGAGCTGAGTACAGAGAGGGCTTTGCGAGTGCTTGGGTGGTAGGGGACATATCTGAGCCGGGCAAGTGTGACTTCTGAGCTGGCCTTTACAGTGTGGGGGAAAGAGGGAGAAGGGCAGTCCGGGCAAAGGGGAGCGTCTGCACAGCCTGTTCGGTGTGAGAGTGCATCTCCCCTCGGAAGCGGCAAGATCCCTGGATGGGTGCTGTACGGGCCGCTAGCAGAGAAGAGAAGCAAAGACAAATAAGGGCCAGATTTTCAGTGCCATTGGAGGTCATCCTAAGATTTTAGACTTTGGGCTGGACCCACGTAAAGTCCTGTCGGCTCTACGTCCTGAAGGTCTCACCTCGTGTCCACTTCTCCCTCCTCGTTTCCTGGTCCAGGCGGCATCATTCTCTGCACCCGGCTCCTTAGTCTCCCGCTCTTTCTCGTCCTCTCCCATCCGTTCCCCGCTCTGTAGCCAGACAGAGCTAACACAAAATTGAAGAGGTGCCTCGCGTGCTTAAGAGCTTTCGTGGGCTTCTAGGCCCGCCCTTCCCCGACCGTGAGACGCCCCTTCCCACTTGCCCACCCCCGCCCAGCTCTGTGCTCGCCGCCTGAGGGAACACTAGGGCGGGCCCAGACGCCCGGCCCCGCAGTCGGCCCCGGGTTAACGCGCGCACCTGCGGACAGGGAAGTTTCGGGGAGTATTGTCGCGCCGCTGGTAACCGCTCGTAACCTCCTGGGTGGAAGGAGAGGGAAACCCTTCGCCGCGCTGCCCGCCCCAACCGCCGGAGTCGTAACCCGCAGGCGGCGAAATGCCAGGTCTAGCCGGGGAGGGGCGGGGCCTGCGCTGAGGGTGGGCCTGAGGAGGGGGCGCGCCCCGGCGCAGCCGTGGAGCGCGTGCCCGCGGGCCACCGGGTGCGGTGCGAGTGTAGGTTCCCCGGGACTGCGGGTGGAGGGAGACCTTGAAGGGAGACGCGGCAGGTGCGTGCGGCCGGGGCGAGGCGGCTGCCGAGCGCCACCACCCCCTAGCCGTTGCTGCTCCTGGGCCGGCTTGGGAACCGTCCTCCATGGGACCAGCCGGTGGGGCACGCGGGCGGTTCTAGGGGCGTGGCGCCCTGTCCCAGATGCCGCCGGAAGCTAAGCTGAGGGACGCGCAGACTCGATGGCTTTGCCCAAGCCTGAGAAAGGACTGAAGTTTTGGGTTCTGGAAATCATTCCTGAAGATGAGAGCTGCTCGGAGAAACCCAGGCACCTAGCTCTTGTACCAGTGGCTGGGGCAGGATTCGCAAACTTAACCTGGACCCCCTGCCAAGAGGACGAGAAATCCCCTCCAGAGCAGCTTCACCCTCTGAGTGGGGAACCACACCCAGGATTTAGAACCTTTTCCTGCCTAGAGGGAAAGTGGGGATGGAGAGGCAAACACAATTCCTCGTTATGTCCAAAACACACCCTAGGATTTCAGAAACTTCTTAGTATTTTCTTTTCCCATCCTTTCTGCCTGAAGAAATCTCACTATCTCCCTGAAGCAGCTTTGGATCCTGGTGAGTCACCAGTTTTGATTTCTTAACAGAAGCTTCTGGGACATTCAAGGTGTCTCAATGATGAATTGAGGACATTAACTGGAAGGTTTGTCACAATTGGGGCGGGGGCTGTGCCATTTTTCATTAACCATTTTGTTATTGTTGAATTCACCTAGACCATTACTTCTGCCTCCTAACTGCATTATTGAGACCTGTAAGTTCTTTCATTACTGCAGTAAAAATTCTTAAAAGTTATTTCTGATAACTTTCCCTGGAAAAAAACTAAACAACTTGGTACTGTTTTAACACTTCCTCTGGTCTCTGGCGTTAAGGGGCTTTGTCCCCATTGATGTCGGGCCTGCTGCTTTTAGTCTGCCTCTGCCAGGCTTCTGCTTACATGTGGTACTGATTCTCCACCCAGGAGCCTTTCTGCTGGTCTCATGTGCTACCTTTGCTACAAGGGTGTGTGGCTATTGCTCAGGGTCAGTCCACATCTCCCAGTTCTCCTGTGTACCCATTTGGATTGAAGGGGCAGGGGTCTTTCTTGACCCCAGCATTAGTCTCCCTTTGACTAAAAAGCCTGTTGGAATCTGTTCTGGTTTCTTTTTCAAGAGGACTAGTGGGGTAAAAATAATAATGTAAAACATATGTGTGTAGTATAAAAGTATATATACTTGGCCCTCCCTTGCAGTGCCTTCATGGGACCCTTTAGTAAGGGCCTCTGACCCGCTTTCTGAAATATGACTGTAACGATGAAGTCATCAATCCTGACTGTCAATAGCAGACTACTCCCCAGAGTTCCTGCCAGCGTGGTCTTTTTTTTTTTTTTTTGGCTTTGCCACATGGCTTGTGGGATCTTAGTTCCCCAACCAAGGACTGAACCCAGGCCAACTTGCCAGTGAAAGCGCCGAGTCCTAACCAGTGGACCACCAGGAAATTCCCCAGCGTGGTCTTACATTGCTCTTACTACCAGGTACTTAAGAAGAAAGGCATGGTGGTGTCCTGAATTGGGCAATTGGGATTGACATGTATACGCTGATGTGTATAAAATTGATGACTAGTAAGAACCTGCAGTATAAAACAAACAAAAAACTAAAAAAAAAAAAAAAAGGGCGGGCTTCCCTGGTGGCGCAGTGGTTGAGAGTCCACCTGCCGATGCAGGGGACACGGGTTCGTGCCCCGGTCCCGGAAGATCCCACATGCCGCGGAGCGGCTGGGCCCGTGAGCCATGGCCGCTGAGCCTGCGCGTCCGGAGCGCCTGTGCTCCGCAATGGGAGAGGCCACAATAGTGAGAGGCCCGCGTACCGCAAAAAAAAGGCAATTTGCCAGTTTTATCTACCCACAGGTGGCACAAATAGATGAGTATTTTCTATGTGCCAGGCTCTGTGCTAAGTGTTTTACATGCAATATTTTGTGACATCACCTCATGAAAACAAGGCCAAGAAGAGCTCTGCATGTTAAGTTTGTTAGAAGCGGAGTTAGACTGGGGACTGGGTGAAGTCTACGATTACAAAGACTTCTTAGTGCCAGGAGTGAACACCTGGGGGTCCTCTTGCTCTGGCTCCAACTGTAGTACTCCGAGTAGGAGCAATGCCAGTTAGACCACATCCTAAGATCTGTATGGATAGTATTATGGGGGATGAGGGATAAGGATCTGAAGGGGAGGGGTGCTTTCTATTCTCATGAGGTTTATAATCCACATAAGTTGCCATCTTAACCAGAGTGCTTACTAACATCAACTTTACACCACCCACCCACTTCATGGTATTGGCAGCCACAGCAGCCCTGTCCTGCTCCTACCACTGTCCATTCCACATTAATCTCTTTCAAATCCTCATCTCCCTTCCCTGACCCCCTGGTAGCCTCGCACTACCACTGCCCTCTTGAGGGTAAGAGAATGGTACAGAAATGAGAAACAGATATAAGCAAGGGTGGGGGGCACACAGGGTTATTTCCTTTACTTAAAAGTGCTATATTTAATAGCCTGTTGCCAGTGGAATGTTTCTTCTTTTTCTCCCAAAGAACAGCTAGTTAGATATTTTCCTCCAGGGCCAAATCCTGAGATGTTTTCCTAGCATCAGAATTTCCTACTCCTAGAATTCTCCCTGGTATTCTACCTCTTTTCCATAGAAGCACACTCCTAGAATTCCTATTCCTGATTCCCCATTCTGAAATGTAATGCTGTCCCCTAATAGTTTTGCCCTCTCCTATATATCCCTCCACTAATAACGCAGTTATATCAGAACCATCTTTTCCTGGGAACCATTTGCTTGACCAAAATAACTTGTCTTTGACGAGCCAGATCTTCCTTTACCTACTTTGCAAGAAAGTAAACATTGTAAACAATCAAAAGAATGTTCAGGGCTTCCCTAGTGGCGCAGTGGTTAAGAATTCGCCTGCCAACGCAGGGGACACGGGTTCGAGCCCTGGTCCGGGAAGATCCCACATGCCGCGGAGCAACTAAGCCCATGTGCCACAACCAGAGACTGCACTCTAGAGCCTGCGAGCCACAACTGCTGAGCCTGCGTGCCACAGCTACTGAAGCCTGCGCGCCTAGAGCCCATGCTCCACAACAAGAGAAGCCACTGCAGTGAGAAGCCAACGCACTGCAATGAAGAGCAGCCCCCACTCACCTCAACTAGAGAAAACCCGTGTGCAGCCACGAAAACCCAACACAGCCAAAAATAATAATTTTTTTAAAAATAAAAAAAATTTTTTTTAAATAAAAAAAAAATAATTTTTTTAAAATAAAAAAAATAATTTTTTTAAAAATTAAAAAAAGACAATGTTCACAGCTGTACACCATAGAAGGAAAAAAAACCCTTCTAGAACACCCTTATGACATCACCCCAAGCAGCCACTGGATTGACCCTTTATTACCACATAGCAGTCCCAGCCTGGAGCCAGCCAGGGCCACACGCTCCCTCCCTCAGCCTGTCTGTTGTCACCTTTGTCAGAACCCTCCTTAGCAACCAAGTAAGACCACAAAGAGAAAGCCAGGTCCTCTACCCAAAGCAGGTGGAAGACCAATCAACACTGGAGGCCAAGTCAAAGGCCCTCAATGATGAGTCACACACTCATGTTTCCTGAACATATTTATTACCATCCAAACATATTTTCAACAGGGAAAGGCATGATTCCTAATTTCCCCGGGATCCACGTTTTCCAAGTCTCCCAGGGAACCCATCTTTCATGGAACCCTCTGAGGACTTGATCTCTGCAAAGGGTAAGCTAATTAAGACCCCGGTTTCCTCTGCCAATTCCTGGGCTGACCTGCAAATTCCATCTTACTATTTCCCTTAGGTCTCTGGTTCCTTTTTGTTTGAGGTGACAATTACATGCATGATCTGCCAATGAGCCCTACTGTCAGGCCACTGAGGGCACTGTGGTGGCTGCCCGGGATTGCTTGTGGCTTCTCAGCCAGGCCTTCAGAAGAGCTGCAACTCACCACCAGTCTTTCTGTGCCTCCAGCTGGTCTCCCAGGAGACCTCGCCCCTCTTCTTTGGTCTCAAGGGCCTCAGGAGCCCAAAAGCTCCTGATGAATGTCCCAAGTGAGGAAGCAATACCAGGAAGTTTGTGAATTCCCAAAGTTGTTGGGATACACACTGGACACAGTAAGGCACCCAAGTCTCAAGTTGGCTAAATATGCTGAGGGGGTAGGTGTGCCCTGAGACTGGAAGAACTTCAGAGGGGATTCCACCCTGAGAAGGTCACTTCAAAGACTTGCCATCCTCACTAGTTCCAACAGAATTCCTTTTCAGTTTTACGCTAATCGTTTGCTGCCTCTGCACCTCCCTCACAACGACTCTCCCCTGGTTCCTCTTTGGAGTAATTACCTTAAAGATGCAGATCATGCTGGGTAAGGAATATCAGCTCTTAACAAGAGGCCCCTCTGAATATGCCACCTTATCTGGGCCCAAAAGAAATCCCATTGTTTCTATCCAGTGTGAGTTCTCTGATGACTCATAAGGCGTGAACTCCGAGAAAAGCTTTCTCCACATTCGGAACACTTATAGGGTCTCTCTCCTGTATGGGTTCTCAGATGACGAATCCGATTGGAGCTGTGAGAGAAACTGTCTCCACACTCATGACAGGTATAGGGTTTCTCTCCCGTGTGAATTCTCTGGTGTCTGATTAAGTTGGATCTATGAGAGAAGTTTTCCCCACAGAGGGTACATTTATATGGTTTCTCTCCTGTGTGTGTTCTCTGGTGTCTGGTGAGGTGCATGCCCTGCTGGAAGCTTTTCCCACAAGTTAAACACTGAAAGAGTTTCTTCTCTGCCTTGTGGGTCCCATGATTGGCAAGAAAGAGGGTGCTGTCACTCACTGCTTCCCCACACTCAGAGAAGGGGTACAGCCTCTCTTTCTCGTGAGTTCTTTCGTGAATGACAAGGTGAGAACTGCGAGAGAAACTTTTCCCACACTCAGAACACTTATAAGGTCTCTCTCCTGTGTGAATTCTCTGGTGCCTAAGGAGGTTGGAACTGTGAGCAAAGATCTCCCCACACTCAGGGCACTTGTAGGGCTTTTCACCTGTGTGCGTTCTCTGGTGCCTGTGGAGGTTGGAGTTGCAAGAGAAGCTCTTTCCACACTCATGACATTGATAGGGCTTCTCACCTGTGTGGGTACGCCGATGCCGAGTCAGGTGGGTATTCTGACTGAAGCTTTTTCCACACTCAAGGCACTTATGGGCCTCCTCTCCCAAGTGTGCTCTGTGTAGTGACAAAAAGTGTGGATTCCCGCCAAAGATTTCAGCGCACCCCACACCCATACACAGTCTTTCTGCTGCATGTATCCTCTGGTGCCTAATCAGGTTCGAGTTGTTAGAGAAATTTTTGCCACACAAGGGACATAAATGGAGCTTCTTTAGCTGCAGTTCCTTTGGCTGCCCCAGTTCTCTGCAACTTGTGGCCCCCACTAAGGACTGCTCCATCCGAACCTCTGGGGGAGGCTCCCAATGCTCTTCTGCCCTGTCACGAGGCCTTCCCTGCTCAGGACTCCAGGGTACCTCCCCTCCGGACTGGCCAGGCAGCAGCGCCCGAGGGTGGATGCTCTCGGGGCAAACGGACTGAGCACTTTCTTCCAGATTGTCAAATTTCTCTTCCCCTGGAAGATCGAGAGAAACCAAACCCATGTTATTTCTACACCAGAGAAAAGGAAATCCCATGTGTGCTACTGCCTGTAGGTTAGAAGTCCAGAAGGGCTGGCTCTACCTCAGTTTCCCATCTTCCCCATATAGGTAAAGCACCGTAGACAGGGATCCACATAAGGGGTGGGGCCATCACTCAGGAATCAGAGCTCAAACCAGTCTTGAATTCCCTTGTAGGGGCCCCGAACTCCCTCTCCAACTGAGCCTCTGGCTTCTGCCCTTGGGGAATGGGTGAGATGGAGCAGGACTGGGACTAGGGTGGGCAAATGAGCCCAGGAGTGAATGCCTCCTTACACTTTGCACCCTGGGTACCTCGCCTGCCATCACTGGGATGGAAGTGAGCAGTGGAGACACTGGAAGAATGTACCTCCCTGGCAGTGGTGATGGTCTAGCCTTACACCAAGACCCTCAAATGCCTCATTCCCAACAGCGGGAGGCTAGCTGCGCAGGCTGCTCAACTGTTTCTTACCTGGAGCTGGGCTCCTGGGGCTCAGGCCCTCCTTGCAAGTCTGGACACTGGGATCCCAGGGCTTTCCTTCTTGTTCCACCTGGGTGCTCAGGGCCTCCTGAGTGGGAACCTGAGACTCTGTTCACAATGAAAGAAAAGGATTTCTATGTCACCATTTTCCTCTACCAGGCAGGGCAAACAAAGATAGTCTTGTTCCCTGCCTTCAGTGAATGGATACAGAAATCTGACAGCAATTACTTGGAACATACACTAAACTCTTCCCACTGGTTACCCCTAGAGAAAGAAATTAGAGGAAGGAGACTGTGGCTTTTTCTTTTTACACTTTTGTAGTACTTGGGATTTCTGCAATGAGAATGTAAAACTTTTGTAAATAAAACAACAATCAAACAAGCAAACATGGTCAGGGTGGTCAGTCAGTTCCTTGAGGAATCAGTTTAATACTGTGAAAGAGCCTTGACTCTTGTGGATACATATAAAATAGAACTAAGTTTGACTGGGCAACTCCAGAAGGAGAAAATGTAATATGATGGACAATCAGAAAAGGACCTGGGACTCTGAGAGGACCCTGAGATTAAAACCCAAAAGTGCCACCCTGTGCTACGCTCACTCCAACTCCAGCAAACACGGACTTTAAAAAGTTTAGTTTCAAGAACTTGTGATCCGAACTCTTCCTATTTAGCACTCACTGAAACAGCTGTGCTCAACTTAGAGCACCAAGCCACAGCACAGTGACAGAAAACCTGGAGAAGGCCCCCATGAAGGCAACCAAACCCAGCAGTGACCCCCTTGCAAAATTAGTGCAAGTGAGATGATAGCTGTGCTTCTCTTTACGAAAACCTCATGTATGAAAACAAAGTGCAGTGTGACTCTTCTAGCGGGTATGCATCAATATAGCTATAATGGTAACATACACAATCCTGTCTTATGTTGTTTTTTAAGACTCCCCCCAACTTTTTATTATGAGAATTTTCATACATGCAGAAAAAATGAAGGAATTATACAATACCCACACACTCTCCACCTAAATCCAACTATCAGTTTTTGGTCATATTTCACAGACCTCATTTTTAATCTCTGCATAATAGTTCAAAACGTAGATGCATCTTAATTTATATCTAACTTACTTAGACCCTGTTTTAGATATATATCATTTCCAAATTTCCACAAAGCCTTCCCCCTTCCTGAATTCTTAAGGACTGGGACAGCCACTGAGCTGGAATGTTGATGCCAGTGCCCCTGAAATTTGTGCCTCTGGGAAAGAGCCCAGAAATACTAATGGAGCATAGAAAACATAAGTGAGGTCAGAAGAATAAGCATCTTGAACCTGCAAGGCATCAAGAACTTAGAGCCCCATAGCATCCTGTGATCTGTGTGTGAGGGGTGGGAAGTGGGGATGGGGTGGGCACCATTGGATCTGACTTCTTCTGCCTTAGGAAGTTCATTATGGCTCAGACTCCCCGCCCTCAGCCCTGGCAGCTGGGGCCCTTAAGTGTGCCAACTGTGGCACCTGGCAAATATTTAAGTGATCTTAGTCCAAGGGACTTTAGACAAAGGCAGGTCGTCTGGCTAAACTCAGAACTTATACCCAGGAGGTGAGCACCTAAGGGACAGGACCCTGGTCAGAAATGGCTCAGCCTTCATCCCTGGAAAAGAAGTCCTTACCCAGTGAGTCCACATTCTCATAACTCTCCTGCACCGTGTCCTGGGAGAGGGCCCTCTTACTAGGATGCTGATGCCCCCACTCCTCCTGGGAGATGTACATAGCCACGTCCTCTAAGCTCTCAGGCAACTGAAACAGCACAAGATCACCTTTAGGCCCTGAAGCACCAAGAACAATTCAAGCAGAGTCATGGGTTAAAGGGGCAAAACCCAGGTGTGCTGAGGACACATTTCATGGGGAAGAAGGGGGAGGCCTACAAGTGAGGTGTGGAGGACAAATAAAGGTGGGAGAGATGCATGTGGTGAGGTAGAAAGGATCCTCTCCAAGTGGCAAAAGGACCCCACCCCCACAAGAGCAACTTCGGGGAGACAATGGGAACTTCCACATCACCTGGGGCCCAGTCAGCTCCTTGTCTTCCATGTTTCCTTCGGGAGGAAAGAGAGAAAGCCAGGGAGCAGATAATGCTGAAGGTGACAGAAATTATGATGAGAACGGCATCCCTAATTCTTGGCAACCCAAGGATTGTCACAACACAGTATCCATTCCCCAACACCCAGTCTCTGCTCTGAGGATGAACACTGAACAAAAGAAGGCAACCGAGGAATAATAAAGCGATATTCAAAACAACAGGGTACCAGCAGTCTTCCCTGCTGGCCCAAGCATTAAAGCCCTCAATCATTCACTGAGCTCTAAATGTCTCCGTTCTGCATACAAAAGGGCTTACTAAGAGATTCCCCCTCCCTCCACCCACCCCAAGAGGAATCCAAACCACTTCTAGGTCTTTCACGTCACATCTGGAAACCCTCAGGTCAGAAATGCCCCCTCCTTGGCAGCCATGCTGCATTCTGCTGGTGTCAGGGGCAATCCCAAAGCCCCTCATCCCTCCCACTTGCCCAGAGAACTGTTCCTCACCCCTCTCCTTTACAGTCTGGGGATCCCTTTTGGGGCTGGGGCCTAGCAGCTCCTGCAGCCTGCGGCCAGGGCTTCGCTCAGTCTCCATTGGCTCCAGCTTGAAGCTCGGTGACTCTCGTGCTGTTTCCAGAGGCAAAGTCTCCTCCAAAAGCACTTCTGTTCCCCGCCCATGGTTTGTCACCTGGGAACCAACCCACATCACTCACCATCACAACAGGGCCCGAGAGGAAGGGAAATTAGTACAGAATTCTGAGGGCAAGCCTTCAACGGAGAGCTACTGGCAATCCCTTTGGACCCACCAAGAGAGAAGAATGGTTTACACTGAAACAAAACTTTTCTGACCCCGTGTACACCTGAGAAAATGTGTGTGAGGGGTGGGGGGAGTTCACTTCCAGTGCACACCTTCCCCACACAGCTCTTCTGACACACCTCACTCCCTCTCGCTTTCCCCCACCTTTTCAAGATGCGTCCGTTCCTGACTACTGGGTAAGTTAAACTTGGGTGGCCCTGGGGCAAGTGGCCTCAGAGATTCAGTGCCAGTTTTTTAAGTCCACTCTTAACTGCCACCCAGCTTTGTAGAGATTAGACTGCTGACTGTAATATAACAATAGCTAACAGCTATTAAGCACTAACTGTAAACCAGTAGTGTGATCAAAACTACATCCTGCTCTAATGCTCAAAGCCACCCTAGAGAGGTCTTTTACCATTCTCATTTTACCAAGTCTGGGGCCCAAAGAAATTAAGTAACTTGCCCAAAGTCCCAAAGCTAGTACGAGGCAGAGTGAGCATTTGAACCTAGCGCGCTAACTCCTGGGCTCACACTAATGCAGAGACACTGCCTCCATGTGGAAACAGGGCACTCTTCACTGCTCGCTCTGTCCACTTGGGGAAAATCTGGAGAATGAAAGTTCCTCGCTAAACTACAAAAAGGCTTCTTGCCCACCTAAGGTCTACTCAGGGCAACCAAGTAAATTCGTAGGGGTAACTGGGCCAACGCGATGTCCCAGTCCTCAGGGCCAAACAAACCGCAAATAAAACAGCTCTTTCTCTCACCTGTTGCCTCAGTCTCCCAAGCTCTTTCTGCATATCCTCCACCAGAGTCACCGCTTCTTCGCCGCTCTCCGGATGCAGCTCTTGCACCCTGCTCTGGATCTCCTGGGGCAGGATGGTCAGAAACTGCTCCAGCACCAACACCTCCAGGATCTGCTCCTTGGTACGCATCTCAGGCCGCAGCCACCCATGGCAAAGCTCCTGGAGCCGACTGAGGGCTTCCCGGGGCCCAGCGGCCTCTTGGAAACGGAACCGTCTGAAGCGCTGATGGGAGGCCTCCGGGCTGGGTCCTGGGTCTGTCGGGGGCAGCTCCTGGCTCCAGGTGCAGTCCTCCTCCAGTTTCACTATCAGGAGCCCTTCCCGGTCCTGGAAGCCCGGACCCGACGCCATCTTCAGGTCCCCCCACCGCCTTGGCCCCGAAACCAGCTGCGCCCAGTTAGGAAGGCGCCCCCGGCCCCGCGCAAGGATGGCGGGCGTCCACAAGAGCCGGGGGCCCCGAAGCCCCAAATCCCGGCCGAGGAGCCCGGCTCCAGGGCGGGCGCAGCCAGCTCCGGCGCCTCGGCGTCAGTAGTTTGCGGGCGCCGCCCCACCACCCCCTGGCCCGCCCCCGCCAGGACCGCCCCAGGGCAGGACCTAAGCACCGCGCTTTCCCCCTTGCAGCGGACTCACGCAGGACTCGAAGCTCGGCTCCCACGCCGGAAGTCTCAGAGCGCGTTAGGCGTCAACAACCAACGGCGCCTGCTCCGGACCAACTTCCCGGTCACGTTCCGAGAACTCTAGCGCCCGTTGGGTCAGGTCTCGCCACACACTCACCGCTGACCAACCAGAAGAAAAGATTTGCCTTCAGGGGCGGGACGAGCGAAGGGCCAATTGGGGACGAGAGGCGGGGCCATCGGGCGAGGTCCGGGATCTCAGAAACCCCTGGGAGCCGGAGTCTGTAGGTCTGCTAGTGGAAATTAAGCCCGAATCGGGTGTGACCGGCGGACTACCAGGGTCAGAATCCCTCGGAAAGCTTACTGAAGTTCAGATCTCCGAGTCACGCGAGGTCCTGTGCCTCTGAGTGTCGGGGTGGGGCCCGAAAATCTGAATTGTTAACAAGCTCTTCCACAGACAAGTGGAAAAATTCTTTCCCCACAGACAAATTTGAGAATCGCTGTTCGGGTCAAAACGGATTTCAAGGTGGTCCCCACACGCTGCAGTTGGGCGGAGCTTCAGGAGAGGGTCCACCCGCCCGGGCAGCCTCCGAGACATTTGAGCCAGGGTCCACTCGGCCGCCTGCTCGGCGCCTTGGAAGAGGCGGAGAAGAGTGGGCCCCGGCCGGGTCAGCGCCGCCGCAGGGCCTGCGGAGAGATGCCGTAGGCAGCGCGGCCCGCGCCTGCGCCCTTGAGGGCCTGGCGCTGCGGGGCCGGGTGCGGAGGCCGTCAGTGGGGAGAGTGGGCCTGTGGCCCGTGGCGCTCTCATGTCCGCCCAGGGTCCGGCTGCAAGCGGCTGGACGTCCCCCAGGGCCGCTGCGGACCCAGCCCGCACCGCCGGCTTCCGATTTTAAACTTGCCGGGGGCGTGCCTTTTATTGTCCAGCCCTGAGGGGGCGAGATCCTTGTTCATCTCCCTCCTTGGTCCGCCATGAAATTTCATCGTGCGGGGCAAGTGGAAGGAAACCCGGAGGGTCGATTCCCTGGCCGGCGCAGTCGAGGCTTTGTGCTGGTGAGGGGAGGGCTGCCCAGCTCTGAGACATGGCCCAGGTCGGCCCACCTCCTCCATTCCCGCCAGCGACGGTCAGGCCCGTGGTCTCAGGAGATAAAAGGGTCGTGGGGTTGAATCATGACAAACAGTAATCGTTTATTGAGCGCCTGCTTACATGCAACTGGATCCTCACAGCACACAAAATTGTAGGAACAAGACGCTATTATCATCCCCATGTTACAGAGTGTCAGTTAAGTCACTTGCCCAGGATCACACTTTAGTCTGTCGCTAAAGCCATGATGGTAAAGGGTGATGTGGGGACGGAGAGGGTCAACTTTCAATGACGAGGTGGAGAGAGTACTGAGTACTGTATTTTTTTCCTTGTTCCACTTGTCTACTTCAAAAAAGAAATGCACAACGTGAGAGTTGTGAGTTAAGTTTTATTTGGGTCAAAAGGGGGCTGCAGCCCAGGAGACAGCGTACCAGATAGCTCTGAGAAACTGCTCCAAAGAGGCAGGGGGGAAGGTCAGTATATAAATGATTTTGGTGAAGGGGGAGTACATGCAATCAAGCACATAGTTTTTACAGAAGGTTTCTGCTAGTCTCTTGTAGGTTACTGCTAGTCACGAGGAGCAGACGTCACCATGAAGGATTTTAGTGCTTTTCTAGATATGAGGAGATACAAGAATTGGGCTCATAAAATTGGCTCCTGAAAATATCTAACTATCTGAAGACCTGTTCTGCCAGTTTTTCCCAGAGCACAGAGTGCCTCATTTCAGCTCTCCACCCTGAACTGCTTTCAAGGGGTGTTGAAAGTCAGCAGCTGCAGCAGCACGATTTAATCTTTGTAGAGGTAGATGGCTAGTGCCAATGGAAAATGCTAATTTGTAGTTGATACCCTCCAGAGAAAAGGTCCACCAGCTGTTGTGGCAAATTCAGACCCAGAGGCCTCACAGCGCACAGGCTGGTGCAGGTCCATTTCAGAAAGCCTTGTTGAGACGTGACCTCAGAGTCCTGTAAGACCATTTTTTTCATGTTTTAGATCTTCATATTTCAGGAGAAAATAGATTCTAACCTAATAACCACCTCTCTGGCATTTACTATGTTATCTCAGATAAGTTATTGAATCTCACTAAGCCTCAAACCTCAGTTCCTTCACCTGTTTTGAGGGGATAATACTATACCCACCTTATAACACTGGGTGAGGATTAACCGGTCTAACATATGTAGGATGCTTAGAATCATACCTGGCATTTAGTATGAACTCAATATTAGCTGTTACTAATGCACAGCAAATTCCTGAAGGCTTACCCTATCTCACAGAAAAGCCACTCGGATTATTATTGCAGGATGTGGAGCATGGGAATGTTTGCAAAACTACACATACCTTGAGATGGTAAGAATGAAGGATAAACCAATTTGCTATCTAAGTTCCTTTTGATTTTAGGTTATTAACAGGTACTTAAAGCTAGATAGACTTTCAGAGTTATTCAGAATTACTGATAGTATTCCTCCATTTATTTGAGGCCTATCTATATTCAGGCAGAGAAAATAACTTTTACAGATGGTATTTTATAGTCAAATACCAATTTGACTGGGAGTGGTGTTACAGGCCAGCAGAACTATAGGGGTTCATTTGGGGCAGGAGTTCTTAACCTAGGGTCTAGAAATTCTAGAGCAGCAGTTCTAAGTACAATAGAACTTACTGTGATGGCGGCTACTGAGCACTTAAAATGCAGCTAGTGTTGCTAAGACCCACCAGGTAGTGGCTACCATCAACACAGTTCTAGAGGGTCACATGGGTGGATCTGGAGATTTTTAAAACCTTTTGATATTGTACACAAAACTGCATGTGTACATGTATTTTCTAGGAAGTTGGATCCATGGCTTTCATTAAGTTCTCTAAATGATGAAAAAGATTAAACCCACTACTTTAAGACTGGGTGAAATGTAAGCTAAGGGAAGTAAGTATGCCCTCTAGTAACCACTGTTGATTTCACTTTCTTATACAGTTGACCCTTGAACAACGCAGTGGGGGTTTGGGGCGCTAACCCTCTGCACATTGGAAAATTCATCTGTAACTTTACAGTTGGCCTTCCATATCTGTCATTCTGCATCCACGGATTCAACCACCATTGGGTTGTGTAGTACTGTAATATGTATTGAAAAATTTCCATGTGTAAGTGGACTCACGCAGTTCAAACCCATGTTGTACAAGTCAACTGTATTTTCTTGTCCTTAGCTATCGGTGGCTCCCTATTATGTAGAAGAAAAAACAATTCTGAATTTCAGATTAAAAAAACCCTACTACTCCTGGTCTTAGTTCTCATGGGTACTAAATTCTGTGTCTAGAGCTACTTTCAGTCCTTACCTGAGTCTTATAGATTGCCTTGCACTCAAGGGGCGGGGTGTAGCTGTCTGTGCCTGGTTTTCAAAATGACATTTGATGAAATCTGCAGCGTTAAGAATTTCACATCTGTGCTCTTTGGCGTAGGAACAAACAAGCAGCTCCTGTCATTCTGAAATGCTTTTCCTGACTCTCATCTTAGGATATCCTGGCCTCCAGGTTTCTGCCACCCTAAGCCTTTGCTATTTGCCACTCTCCCCAGTTTTGGTTTCTTCCCACTTGACTACAGTTTTCCTGTGATCTATGGCTTCAGGTTTGCTTTTACCTGTAACACATTACTCTTTAATCCCACAGTTAGCTTTGAAATCCAAACATAAACAAAATAGTGACTTTAAGTGGCATTTCATTTGAAACACATTTTCTTTTTTAAACAATTTTTTTAAAGGAATGAACTGTTTATTTTTTAAAATTTATTATTTATCTTGGCTGTGCTGGGCCTTAGTTATGGCATGTGGGATCTTTAGCTGTGGCATGCATGTAGGATCTAGTTCCCTGACCAGGGATCGAACCCTGGCCACCTGCACTGGGAGCGTGGAGTCTTATCCACTGGACTACAAGGGAAGTCCCAAAAGACATTTTTTTTTATTGATCTGAAATATATTGCCCTTTCTCCATGAAAATATAAGGCATTTTGATAAAATGTTCTGGAATTTAAATTATCCTTCAGATTAACGTTAAACTAACTTGCTAATGTTGTTCGGTAACGTTAATATTTAAACATTTTCCTCTATTTGGATCTTAAATCACTATTTATCAACTCACATTTTACTGCAGACCAGTAAAGTTTGTTAGATGTGAGGAAGGAGAGGAAGGGACACAGAAAAAGGGTACAAACCATAACTGCTCTCAGTGAGAAAAGGAATGGTAGGACATGGCAGGAAGTTGAGCTGGAGAAAATTTTACTAGTTGTCCTTAGATTGCCAGAAAGATAGTTATTTTGGTTAATTTCAAGATAATCCACTTCTAGACTTCAGCTGAAACATATAAAGACATTTTTTGCTGGTCACCAACCAACCCAGTTCAGATACCAATTTTTATTTGAAAATCTCTTAACTGAAAATAATCCAGGACATAGTTCCAAAACTCCCACTTTTACCTCTCTCTCTTTTCTTGGGACTCAATAAGAGAATGTTTCTCAGCCTTAAAAGAGTCAGAATTTTAGGAAAATTACTTTACATTTTAGTCCTAACTTAGATAATTCTATTATCAAAATATTCAACAGATAATATAAAGCTAATTTAGTTTATTGACTTTAACACAGAATTCACTGCTCTTCCATAGACTGGAGGATGATGGCCTTAATTAACCACAAAAGGAGCTTTCTCTTCATTTTAGTTTTGTCCTAATGTGGAAAAACTGCCTGACAGAAGTTCCAGGTGAAATAATCCTAACTGAAAACAGAACTAGATATAGAGAGGCTGTCTGCCCCAGAAATCAGTCTGAATTCAGAAAAACCAGTGGTGACCCAAACTAACATGCCTCCTGTCACGGCCAAGATATCCAGTACCAAAGCTGGCCTGAGCTTCCCTGTGGAGCACAGAGAAGAGTCACGGGTGAAGGAATTGCAGGATTTCAAAGAAATCCTTCCAAAGAAATGAAACAATGATTTGACTTCAAGATAGTTGGGTTTTCAAGGAAAGAAAATTTCTTAATTGGAGCAAAAAGCTTTGGGATCTACTTAAGAGTTTCTATCATCCCATGACTGGTTTAGCACAACTCTTT
>NW_006780388.1:1627649-1633285 GCF_000442215.2 Lipotes vexillifer
TCTTTCCCCCACTCTCTTTCTCCGTGGAATAGTGTGACATGTTCAACTTCTGTTTCTTCTCTCAGATTTTGAGATCAGAAGAGAAAATGAAGAAGCTTCTTCAAAGCAGAAAAAAAAACCCTGTGAACTCTGTATCCCTTCATTGTTACTTTAGAGGGGGATGCTTCCAATGGTTCTATTTAAAAAAAAAAAAAAGACTAAAAACATTTAGAAAGTCAGAGGAAAATGTTTAAATATTAACATTACCGAAAAATATTAGCAAGTTAGTTTGGTTAACGTTAATCCAAAGGAAAGTCAGTGCTAAATCCTCAGACTTAGCAAAGCTTATAGATCATCATAACCGCTATATATAGAGAGAACCCTAAGAGCTCCAACGTGGAAGAACCTCTCGACATTAGACCTACTGAGCACCAGAGGACTCATTCAGGAGAGGAGCCTCACAAATGCCCTGACTGTGAGAGAAGCTTTCTTCATTCAGACCTTTATAGATAGCGACGTCGCCACATAGGAGAGAGATCCCATGAATGCACTATACTTTATGAAAAGCAATTTGACAGTGTGTTTTAAGAATCTTAAAATATTTCTCCTCCTTTATCAATCAGTTCCACATCTGAGAAACAATTCTGAAGGGAAAAAACAAAATAAAACAGAATTGCAATAATAAAAGTAAAGTCCATGGGCCTCCCTGGTGGCGCAGTGGATATGAATCTGCCTGCCAATGCAGGGGACACAGGTTCGATCCCTGGTCCGGGAAGATCCCACATGCCGCGGAGCAACTAAGCCCGTGCGCCACAACTACCGAGCCTGTGCTCTAGAGCCTGCGAGCCACAACTACTGAAGCCCGAGTGCCTAGATCCTGTGCTCCGCAACAAGAGAAGCCACCGCAATGAGAAGTCCGCGCACCACAACAAAGAGTAGCCCCCGCTCGCCGCAACTAGAGAAAGCCCACGCGCAGCAACGAAGACCCAACACAGCCAAATAAATAAATAAAAGTCTTTACACAAACATCCACCCACACAGACAGAACCACCAGTGGTGCCTCACTGCCCTGATAATAAAGCACAGATTCCTCAACAAGGCTGCAAAAACCTTCATGGTGCAGGCCCTGAATTGTGGCAACAAGTACTGCAGTTGACTCCTGCCCCCTCCGCAAGTCAGAATTACATTTCTTTTGGGCTCCCTCAGTGCTTTGTTTAGAGATCATTTTTAGCACTTAACACAGTTCTTCCTAACTGGGAGGATTAACTGCAATCATACTATGACCTGTGTCCTCCCCTGCCCTTCCAATATACATACATCAACATCACACAGATGACTAGAGTTTTACAAGATTGAGAACAGTGGTAATTCATTTCTTTATCCCTTAAAGTACCCTGTACATACTAAACATTAATAAATGTTTGTAGCTTTGAATTAAGAGATGTAAAATAGCTCTTGGAAATTAAGAACATGGAACATTGCATGGATATGTCTTATAACTTTTGAGCATTTTGAAAAGATAAGGGCAAAAAACAGTGCCCACCTCATAAGTACTATAAAGGTTAATGAAATATATTTAAATGTAGGCTCTATACAAGATAAACTTTCAATAAATATCAATGTATTTTATTTCTAGTCTTTGTTGTTTAATGGTAAAAGTGGGGGCTTCCCTGGTGGCGCAGTGGTTGAGAGTCCGCCTGCTGATGCAGGGGACGTGGGTTCGTGCCCCGGTCCAAGAGGATCCCACGTGCCACGGAGCGGCTGGGCCCGTGAGCCATGGCTGCTGGGCCTGCGTGTCTGGAGCCTGTGCTCCGCAACAGGAGAGGCCACAGCAGTGAGAGGCCCGTGTACAGCAAAAAAAAAAAAAAAAAGAGTTAATGGTAAAAGTGTTTAAGGTTATGAGTTTTCCTCTAAGTGGAGCTTTAGGTACATCCCATGATTTCTATATAAAATATTCTCCTTATTGATGATTTCAAAATGTTTGTCATTACAGTTTTCATATTTCCTTCCTTCCTTCCCTCCCTCCCTCCCTCCCTCCTTCCTTTCTTTCTTTCCCCATGCAGCTTGTGGGATCTTAGTTCCCCAACCACTGGACTGCCAGGGAATTCCCATCATTGCAGTTTTTATTATTTCCTCTTTAAGCCAAGAGTTGGTCAACTGGTCAAGCTGGTCAAGAAAGTTCTTCTCTAAAAAAAATTTTTGATTAGAAAATGAGATTCATTCTACTTCTTCTTTGAAAAGTTCATTTCGGTTTTCCTGTGGACTTATATTTAATAAAGTGTGTTAATTATCCCCCAAAGCCCTAGAAAACAAGTGTTCTATCTATAGGACAAAATCTAGAATAGTCTTGGACCTCTCAAGTATTTTTATATCTTTGGAAGCATCTTTGGTGCTGTGTGAAGGGGAAGTGAGATGGAGGAGTTTAAGTTGCTTCCCAATTCTGCCTTCTGTTTTTTTGTTTTGTTTTGTTTTTTGGCTTCCTCTTCCCTTGCTAAGAGGTTTTAAAAACAAACAACAAACAAAAAACTACTGTATGGATCTTTTTTTTTTTTGGATGGGCCATGTGGCTTGTGGGATCTTAGTTCCCTGACCTGGGATCAAACCCAGGCCCTCAGCAGTGAAAGCACAGAGTCCTAACCACTGGACCACTAGGGAACTCCCTGTATGGATTTTATATAGCAATTGTTAATCACTGCCTAACTATTAAAGCTGGCAGTAAAAATAGGATACTAAAGGACCTAGGAGAGGTTCATCCCTTTCTCTAGCTGAGACAGTCCTCTCCTTAAGATGCCATGTTTTTTTGTCTCTTGAAAGCAGAGAAATCCTGCGGGGGCCACTTTAAGATTTTTTTTCAATTGTGACTTTCCAGAATCTTCAGTAATTCTTTCACAGTGTATTGAGGATGTTGTATAGGCTAAAATCAAGGAAGTCAAGGAATAGACTGGTAAATCCACCTCCAAGGGGCTCACAGTATGGTAGGGAGTGAGATACAGTAGTACACTTAGCCCTGCTTACCTAGTCATTTTCACATTCCCAAAAAACCATCCTAAGGGCCCTCCAGGAAACTTCATGATCTTTAACTCTTTTTTTTTTTTTAATATTTATTTACTTCTTTGTCTGTGCTGGGTCTTAGTTGCAGCATGCAGGATCTAGTTCCCTGACCAGGGATTGAACCCAGGCCCCCTGCACTGGGAGCACAGAACCTTAGCCACTGGACCATCAGGGAAGTCCCCCATGATCTTTAATTCTGAAATGAGTACCCACTGTGAAATCCTCTCACATTTCTAGCCTAGTGATCTGGGCAGAATAATCTCAGAAACACCCAAAGCTCAGACTTAAGCCTCCAGGCTTGGCTCCCAGCTTCCTCTCAAGTCTCCTGTAAAGATGTAGAACGGGGTGGGAAGGGAAGCTCAGCTATTGGCCTCTCCTTAGCACTTATAATCAGTTTATTCAGCCCCTAAATCTGGGCATTTTAACAACTGGAATGAGGGAAATTCTCCCCAGAATGATATAGGTTAGCCTCTGTCCTGTCTTTTCCAGTTGTCAAGACCTCCCAGAGGTCTAGCAAAGCCTATCCCCACATTTTTAAGGCTCCTAAAAAATTAAAATATTATTAAAATTGTGATATATTTTACATAT
Source organism: Lipotes vexillifer (assembly GCF_000442215.2). NCBI lineage: Eukaryota > Metazoa > Chordata > Mammalia > Artiodactyla > Lipotidae > Lipotes > Lipotes vexillifer. The sequence continues at coordinate 1,631,268 of NW_006780388.1, forward strand.
TTGCATTTAGCATCTTTAACACTCAACACAAGAATACGACTCGGGTGTTCTACTGGAGATAGCTTCAAAAATCTAAAACTTGAGGCCCTGGGACTTCCCTGGAGGTCCAGTGGTCAAGACTCCACGTTTCCAGTGCAAAGGGTGGAGGTTTGATCCCTGGTAGGGGAACTAAAATCCCACATGCTGCGAGGCTAAGAAAAAATAGATTAAAACTTGAGGCCTTTCATAAAGGTGAGACCATACCAAGTGGCCCCAGGAGAGGCCTATCCATCCCTATTTTGCATTTTATATTAACTGGGGCTCCTCCTAAGGGGGAGGGAGAGTGAAGGGTAGCAGCAAAGAACTAGCGGCCCTCACCTTGGTCTGGTGTGGGGCATACTTCCATTGCCTTAACTCCCCAGAAATACAGTTCACCCTGGACAGGGTGGCACTCCTCCTCTAAGATATTCCTCTCAGGGTCCTCCAAATGATAGAGAGCCCCCAACAATGACCAAGGCAAGGTGGTAAAAGGCCTTGCAGCTTCCATCTTGTTGGCTAGGAGAACTTGCTCTAGAAGGCCATGAAAGACATCTGACTACCCTGCTAGCAATACAAGTAGATGGTCCAGAGATGCGTTATTTCTTACAAAATAGAAATAACAAAGTCAAGCAAGTAGACATCATAACATTAATTATGAGTGTGGTTACATAGGTATTTATGTTCTGTGTATTTGAACTAGTTCATTAAAAATATATCTGTCTCCAAGGAAAGAGGCATAATGGCATGACTAGCAAGGTTATCCCAGGCAATCTCGCTGTTGGTTTGAAGCAGGGCTTGCACTCCAGCCTCAAGAAAAACTCTCTGCCAGAAAGGAGAGGAAGAAAGTTGTAGGTTCTGCTAAGGCGAAGGCGCAGGAGAACACAAGGGGCAGGGAGGGACCTGGGGCCTTGGCCCTGACAGGTCTTCCTGTCGGTTCTGTATGCTCTGAGATGCTGGGAGTATGCCTTGAACCTTTGTATTTTTTTTTTCAAGACCTTGCTGGCAGAAAAATGAGCCACTAACCTGAGTCTTCCTCCCAAAGGCTCCACTCTGTGTTCTTCTTCCAGAAACTCAGCGTTTGCCAAAATCCCTGGCAGTCTATCAGGCAACTCCAATGGGGTAGAGCTTCCCCTGGGAAGTAAACAGGCAGCTTGTAGGATTTATGTTATTCCTCAAAGTGCTGTTTTCTGTCCTTAGAGCCATTTTGTTCAACAAGGCCCGTGAGCAAAGGACTTACAGGGTAAAAATCAGATGAGCACAGGCAGAACCTGCTCACAAGTTGTTTCATCCTTGCAGCTGGCTGTAGCAAGGGGGTGAAAGATGCCACCTCCTTAACTGTAAAGTAAAAGTGGGGCTCCATGGGGAACAGGAGTCATCCCTGGAAAGGGAGGACCCAGCCTTTTACCATCAGTCAAGGCTTCTCAAGGCTTCCTGCAATTCCACGACCAGGTCCACACAGCCGATCCACTGCTTTGCCAACAATGATCACTGGCTGACGTGCTAAGGCGCTGCTTCTGGAAACTACTGGTACTGGAATAGTTATAATCTAGACCAGTGCTTCCCAGTCATGTGCACATTGGAATCACCTGGGGAGCTTTAAAAAAACTCTCTGATGCCTGGTGTGTCTTAAGTCTATTAGAGCTTCCAATCCTTGGTAGCTGAGAAACAACAGAAATTTCCCACCATTCTGGAAGCTGGCAGTCCAAGATCAGGATGCCAGTATGGTCAAGGGAGTGTCCTCTTCCAGGTTGCAGACTGCCAACCTCTGTGTCCTCAAATGGTGAAAGGGGTAGGGAGCTCTGTGGGGTCTCTTTTATAAGAGGATTAATCCCATTAATGAGGGCTCCACCCCTATGACCTCAGCAACTCCAAAAGGCCCCACCTCTTTTTTTTTTTTTTTTTTTTTGGGGGTTTCTGTACGCGGGCCTCTCACTGTTGTGGCCTCTCCCATTGCGGAGCACAGGCTCCGGATGCACAGGCTCAGCGGCCATGGCTCACGG